>NC_051064.1:59546523-59846523 GCF_004664715.2 Peromyscus leucopus | reverse complement strand
TAAACGGAATTCAAGAATACATTTTAAAAAATCGAACATCACCACCAAATTGGTTTCATCCTAAGGGTGCAAAGTTAGTTCAATATACACAAATCAGCAAATGTAACATACCATAACACCTCGGACAAACTGATAATATCTAAAATATTTTTAAACTACAAAAAGCCAATGCCAAAAAACAAATCTTCCAAACAACAGATAAGCCAATGAATTAAACACATAGTACTCAAAAGAAGAAATACAAATGATTGATAAATACTTGAACAAGTGTTCCATAATCTTAGTCATCAGGGAAATGCAACCTGAAATGCTTTAAGATTTTATCTCACTTGCAGATAGCTTCTTGGTTAGGGTGGGACCTCATGTCTACTTCCCCATCTCAGTGCTGGGACCCCATATGGAAGACACTTTCCTTGGTATCACCCATCCTCTCTGGCTCTTACAATTTTCCCATCTCCTCTTTCCACATGGTTCTCTGAACTCTGAGGGGAGGACTGTGATCCATTTAGGATTGAGAAAAATTAGTTTCTCCAAGGGCGTCTCACTGGGTATACATCCACACTCAAGGGCAGGCAACATGCTCAGCAGGAGGGGTGACACAAAATGAACTCAAAGGTATTTGGAGATTTCTTTTCTCTCATACTGCTTTGTTTGTGTATCTTTACCTCACTGGTCTTTTGCTTGTATATTATAGTTCTGATTTTGTGGTTTTATGGTGGGAGTGCTTGCATGCATAGGTGCGTGTGCGTGTGTGTGTGCATGTGCGTGTGTGTGTGTGTGTATGTTGTTTGTTAGTTTGTTCATTTTGTTTGTTCACAGTTGCTCTTCTTTGGCTGGATTATTTTATTTGCCTGTTTGACTTCTTAAGAAAGCAAGAGAAAGAAGGCATTGAGTTGTAAGAGTGGGGAGGTGAGAAGGATATGGGAGGAGATGAGTGAGGGGAAACCATGATCAGGATATATTTTATGAAAATAAATTTACTTTCAATTTAAAAAAAAAATGTTCTTAACACCACTAATCATCCAGGAAGTTCATGTCCAAACCACAATGAAGCATCATCTCAGGCTACAATGTATGATAATAAAAGAGAATTCACGTGCCCTTGCTGTGGCCATGGCAATTAACATGGTGACTATAGAAAAAAAACATGGAGGTTGCTCAAAAATCTTTTCAGTAAAAGATTCATAAATCTCATGTCTGGGTATATCTCAAAGGGAGCTGAAACCAAGATCTTGACAAAATGTCTATGCTCTCACGCTCCTTACAGCATTGCTCATACTATCTAAGGTACAAAAGCACCTGCTGATGGCGTTATGGAATTTAAGAAGTATGGGATGCGTGTTCCTGATTCAGCCCTACAAAAGAGATCCTCCCATCTGTAACGAAGTAGATGGAATCAGGTCTGTTCACATTATTTCAGTATTTTTCAGTGAAATAAGTCAGACAAAGAAAAGGCAAAACACCTTGATGAGTCCATTTCTATATGGAACCTAAAATACTCTAAGTCAAAAGCAGAAACTAGAACCTTTGTTGCCAAAGTCTAGAGCAGTGATGAATTGTGGGAGAAGTTAGTTAAAGAGCAAAAGCTTCAGTTATATAAGAGGAGTAAGACCTACTCAACAGTATACTAACTGTAGTTAACGATACTGTGTTGTGTTCTTGAAATTTGCCAAGGGGATAGATCGTCTGTTAATCTATTCTTTCCACACAAATAAGATAAACAAAATAATGTCAACAGTAACAAAAAGAATAGGAGGAGCCTTTGGGAGACGATGGATCCATTTACTACTTCCACAGTGGTGATGAATTCATAGGTGTATATTTATCCTCAAAATCATAGGGGTGTGTGTTTTGATTTGTAAAGCTTTTCATAAGTCAATAATGTCTCAATGAAGTAATTTAAGAGAAAAACAGAAAAATACCACTTATTTTCTCTCTCGTGCAGATAATGTGTGTGTGTGTTCGCACAAATTTGTGTGTGTGTTTATATATAAAAAAGGAGTCATGAGAAGAGAAGAGGAGACCTTTAGTGGTGAGAAGAAAAAGAGGGTAATCAGATATGTACGGCAGAAGAGCAAAAGGGGGCAAGTGAGAGGGGATCAGCCCGTACGGAACAACAATTAGGGGGAAGGAGTGGAGGAGAGTAAGAAGAAAGTATCCATGGAAACATCATAATAAGACAACTTTGTACGCTACTTTTTAAAACTAATTAAGAATAAAGGTGGAAACGGACACTTTCCATCACAGATTATGTTTTGGTCATGTTCCCTCCCAATCAACTTCAAAACAGCTGTAGAGAACTAACTGCTACTTCTCTTCATCATGCTCATTTCCGTGGAGAGGGTATCATGTGGATTCCCGATGATTTCACAATTACCCATCCTCTCCTCCTCTGCTTTTCTCTTATTTTCATCACAGCTCTGATAGGTATGTGTCATGTGGGTGGTAATGAAGAAGCAATGAAGCCGCTCCTCGGAGCAGCCAGAATCACACAGAAAATAGAAGCCTGGGATGAGCAGGAGCAGAGTGTAGCAGACATGCCCAGATTTCAAAGAAGGAGAAGAAAATCAGGGGAGGGCCGACAGCAATCACTCTGTGTGTGTTAGAAGAAGGAAAGAGAACCTGCCCCCAGCCTACTCCTTCCCACACCAGGCAATTTGTGCTACCGTTTTATGCATTGGCTTTACTTGCCTGGATGTGATAAAAGGACGTGCTATTTCTATTCTCCTCTTCTGTGTCTGTAATACAATTTTAGCTCTATCAGCTGGCACCATTTGACCAGTGTCTGAACTCCAGAGTTTCTTTTGCACTTTGAGCTTTTAAAAGATCATTTACTAGGGTCTGATAGGCCCGTCTGAAGTCAATTATTTTGTTGGGAAAGGAGTATTTTGCTCAAAGTTCCAATTCGTCACTTAATTTTCTATAGACCATAGTAGAATGCTGCAAAGAGAAAACATTATTCTGGAGTGAAACAGCTACCACATCGAGGGCTCCTCAAATAGCAGGAACTATTCTGGAAGCCACACATCTACCTCAATTCATGGAATCCTTACAGTTCTGAAATATGGTCAACTGCTCATTACAAAATTCAGGGAAATAAGGTACAGACTGCCTAAGTTAAATTATTTGAGGTGACACAAGAGGAACCCAGGACAAAAACTAAGGTCATCTGCCACTACAGTCCATCACCTTTCATGTTGTAGTGACTCTTGGTAATCATCTGTACAGCAAGGACAATTCAGAATACAGAAAAAGTAGAAAACATGAGCATCATAGCCCAGTGTTTCAGAGTGGCATGCCTGCCTATTTTTACTGCCACATAGAACTTTTCAAAATATACATGCATCTGTAGATATTATGTATACCCTCTTTATTCAGTTTTGCAAAGTTCTCCAGTGGTTTACATTGACTCAATCTGTTAAAAGTGAAATTGCTGACTCAAACACTATTCAGTTTCTTTCTAGATAATGCTAGATAATTCTTGTGAATGATTAATTCAGCTCCTAGCACCACCATAAATAGAGAGCCCTCTCCACTCACGGTTGTATCACTGTATGTTATCTTTTTAAACTTTTATATAATTTTTATGGAGGAAGTAAATTTTATCATTGTTTCAGTCTTTATATCCCACCACATAAAAAGTCATAATAGGCAAGCTTTGTTGTAGAAACTCCTTATCCACACAATTAACCTTCTCACCAACTATATGTTAACATATACCTTGCTTGAATTTAAATTTACAAAACATTTATACCATTGCCCATTTTCTTCTTTAAACTTTAATAAGTCAGTTTTTAATTAGATGTGTCTTTTGTAAACATAAGTAATTAGATTATAATTGCTTTGCAATCAGAAAATCTTAGACTCTTAATAGCGAGGTTTTACCCGTTTTTATTTGTCTTATACCTGGCATGCATTTTTATTAGATTTGCCCTGGTGTATTAGAAGCATTGACTACATAGTTGCAATAGTTACATTTATATTTTCTAAAATGTTTTGAACTGAAATTTTTCTACCTATAAAAATTAAAGTAAGTATCTTTAGAGTACACCATAAAGTTTAAACATATTTAATACAATTTTACAAACTATTATTTTCTTGATTATCTAAACTTCCATTCTTAATATTTTTCATCTGCTACTATTTTTGCCCTAATTTTTTTCACAAAGGCTCTTTTTACTTTGCATCAGATTTGTATCTGTCTGTTTTCTGTGCCCCATTGTGCACTCAGTATTAGACTTCCTCCTGCTCTGACAACGGGAGCAGGGAAGCAGGAAGCTGATTAATGAAGCCGGCTTCATGCTTGCTGAAGAAGAAAGGTCATTCCTGGGGAAGTCTTCAGGATTTGCACAAGAGTGGAGGGACTTAACAAAGGGAGATTTGAGGGTTTGGAGACATACTTGCCCTACAGTTGTTCCAGGGTAGAAGTCACTGAAAACAGTCCCAACAGGAACTGGTCTAAATTTATAATAAAGGAGTTAGAGACATAATAGGTGCTCTTCTCTTGAGAATATAGTTCAGTCACTGATAAAATGGCATATGATCTCATCAGCCTGTGGATCTGCATTAGCTAGTTTTTCGGCAATCAGAGCTCAGTCTTGAACTTAATGATTTACACACTGTATCCCTCCCAATTATGGTTGGTTTCTTTGATTACCACAAAAACCTTCATTTTGACTTCATCTATTTGTGGTTGGCATATGCCTTCAAATACTGTTTGAGAAGCAGAATGCTTCTCTGGGTCATTGTTTGTTATCTTTTCTTGCTAACCCCACCTCTCATGGCATAGCTTACCGGGGTATAAATTCTATGTCACAGCCCTTCCCCAACCCCTATAAATGTTATTCAATTGTCTCCTGATTTACAGAGATACGGGGAAACATGTGTGCATGGTTCATGTATGTGTGTATGTAGAGGCCAAAGGCCAGCCTGAGATGCCTTCCTCAGTCACTCTCTTCCCTGGTTTTTTGAAAATAAGTTCTCTCACAGGCCTGAGGCTCACAGGTTTGGCTAGACAGGCTATCCAGCAGACCCCAAGGGTCCTCCTGTCTCTGATTCCCCGGTGCTAAAATTACACATACATACCATCTCTGCAATTGCTTTTAGCTTTTTTGTGTGTTATATGTTGGTATGGGGGTTCAAATTCAGGTTCTCTAGCAAACATTTCAGTAATTGAACCATCTCCCCAGCTCCAGGTACCAACTGTTGAGTCCATTAGTCATTGGTTTTATTTTTTGTTACTATTGATTTTTTTAATTTCCTGAATACTTGAAATTTTATTTTCCTTTCATTCAAAAACATTGTTGCTGCATAGTTTACATATAGATTCTTTCTCAACCCTGGTTGGAATACAAGAGCCCGTTTACCTATATACAAAGGTATCTCCTCAACTGAGAACATTTTCAACATCCCTGTTCTATTTGATATGCTTTCCTGAACTTACACCTGAAATTCCCAGCTTCACTTCTCAGTCTGTTCCCTTCCTTCTTCCTCTGCTGTTTCTCTCGCCTCTCTCTTCCCCTGTGCCTCTAAATCCTGTGAGTGTTCCTAAGCATCTCTGTTTTAATTGTCAGTAGCAGTTACGTCTGTTCTAAGTGCCTTGACGACAGTAGCAAGAAATGTACGCCACTCCCTCTAAATCATCTAGATTCAGAATCTGGGCACCAACTCTACAACTGCTGATGACTTGGAAGCATCTCTGTGTTTTAGGGAGTTCATGTGTAAAGTTGAGATAGCGGTGCTTCCCATCACACAGGGACGGAAAGGAACCCAGGGAGTTACCAAGTGCCATTCCAAAGTGCTCAAGAACCCTTGTGGGCCCTGTGCTGCTTCCTCTTCAGAGATGCGTTCTGAGTCTCCATGGTCATACTTGCTCTTCCTTGTTTCTCCTGCTCCCAAGTGTCTAGTGTTGAGTTTGGGGCTTTTATCTTTAAGGTGCAGAAAGATTTCTTAAGTATTTGCCCAAAAGTGGGTAAGTGGGTTTTTCTTGCACACTTGTTACTTGGGTATTGCATGTTTCTTATTTAGATCCACAGCTGGAGACACTGTCTCCGTCCTGGATATTAGCAGTCAGATCGGCTGTGGGGTAATCCTTCTGTACACTGTGAAGATGTGTTGCTCTCTTTGTTAATAAAACGCTGATTGGCTGATGGCTAGGCAGTATTTTCGGGGAAGAGAGAATGCTGGGGGAAGAAGGGTAGAGTCAGGAGAGACACCAGAAGATGCGGAATGAGCAGGATGGGAAGTACATACATGAGGTAAACAAACCTCAGGGCAGCACATAGATTAATAGAAATGGGTTAATTTAAGTTATGAGAGCTAGCTAAAAATGATCCTAAGCTATCAGCCAAGCATATATAATTAATATTAAGTCTCTGATTTAATTTGGGGATGGCTAGTGAGACAGAAAAAATTCTGCCTATACAGATCTACAAGCCTGAAATAAAGGGTTCTCAATTTACTGTTTCTAGGTCTCTGACATACTAAACCAACCCAATGATTTAATACTGCACTCCCCTCAGTATATACAGCAATAAGTATCTTTCACTATCCTCCACTAACCATATTGTCTTGTATATTGGAAATGACACATCACCATCATGAAGATAACAGTGAACAATTACCATGTCTTGAGGATGGCTATGATCTGAATACTAGTTGTCTCCCTAGAATCCATTTTGGAGTCTGTATTAGAAAGACTTTTCAGTACTGTGACAAATACCTTAGAGAAACAGCTTAAAGGTATAAGATGGCACAGCCATATCTGATGGAATGGCAGGAGTCATAGAGCCAGCACAGCTGCTTGACAAAGACCCAGGATAGCTGAGCCACATGATGGCTGCCATGTCACCTTTGGTTTTCATCTCTACCTGTTATATACTTGGGGCACTTTTAATATTTGTACAATTTGGGGATATTGGATTGATGGAAAATTCCTCATGAATCATTTATGCCTTCTCCCAGGAATGCTGCTTCTAAGCTTATCCAGGAAAGTCTTGAACATACTATCTCCCCCCCTCCCACCCCACTTTGAGGGAGTTATCCTTATCTACTTGAAGGTCTTCCTTACACCTTGGAAGTTGTGACACATAAAGAAGCCAGAGGTCTCTTTATGAGGCTAGGAGACATTCTTGAAACATCTGTCCCTCTACTTACACAGGAACAAGATATTCAAAACAAAGTAAAATTAAAAAGGTCAACAAGATTCAGTGGGCTAGAGGAATTGTCCACAGTTCAGATTACAAGGCTCTTCCCAATGTACACTCAGACTATTACGTGGCATACAACTCTGCCATACATAGAGACATATCGATAAGCAAAGCATGGAGTGGAAAGATGATGAAAGTATGAGGTATTAGGACCTCCCTCTCTTAGAAGTTAGCTCATGTAGAGCCACTATAATGTCATATGACCAAGGAACAACAGAAGGCCAGGATTAGACATATAGACAAATTCTATAAGGATATAAATGTGAACATTTATTTTACTATGCCAGAATTTGAATAATAACTACAGCATCTTTAGCCTGAGGATTTTTCCTGGGCACTCTGACCACTAAGAGTTAATAATACATTGCTTGAGACATGGCAAAATGCCCAGGGTGGTTGAAGATTTTGTTTTGGTCTAGTGTCCTTGAAGCAAACAAAACAACCAGTCTGATCACAGGCTGTCATATGCCTCTAGATTCTCAAAAACTGGGTTATGGGATTAATGAGTAAGAATGGTAACTCTGTTTATTAATGATGTCAAAACTTGAGGAAAAATGATTAGAAATGATAACTCTGTTCTGTCATGGTTTATTAATGATGACTAGAAGATGAGCAAAAGGAAGTGAAACACATGTCCAAAACCAAAAATGATATGATCTATATTTTGGAACATCATGAATGTATCCCTGCTAACTAAATTCTGTATAAATAAGAAACACTCTGGCTGCTAGTCAGTCAGGCTGCAAGATTCTCCTAACCACCATGGCCTGGCTCACTTCCTTCTCCTGCCAACTCCTTAAACCCTCTGCAGGACCCATCCACTGGCGGGGATGGCTCCCAGCAGATTTATTTGGCTCATAGTTTCAGAAGTCTTAGCTCATGGTCATGCACGCCATTGTTTCTGGACTGTGTAGTGTGTCTTAGTCAGTGTTCCATTGCTATGAAGAGACACCATTGCTGTGGATATCACTCTATATAAATAAAACACTGATGGCCAGTGACCAGACAGGAAGTATAGGCGGGACAAGGAGAGAGGAGAATTGGGGAAACAGGAAGAAGGGGAGAGAGACACTGTAGCCACCGCCAGGACGAGCAGCATGTAAAGATGCCGGTAAGCCACAAGCAACATGGCAAGGTATAGATTTATAAAAATGGGTTAATTTAAGATAAAAGAACAGTTAGCAAGAAGCCTGCCATGGCCATACAGTTTATAAGTAATATAAGCGTCTGAGTGATTATTTTATACGTGGATTGTGGGACTGTGGGGCATGGTGGAACCTGGAGAGAAGCCCTCCAGCAACACACCATGACCATAGCACCTCTTTATAAAAGAAAGCATTTAATTGTATCTGGCTTACAGTTTCAGAGGTTTAATCCTTTATCATCATGGTGGGAAGCATGGCAGCATGCAGGCAGACATGGTGCTGAAGAGGTAGCTAAGAGTGCTACAGCCGGACCAGCAAGCCACAGGAAGAAAAAGAGACACTAGGTCTGGCTTCAGCATTTAAAATCCAAAGCCCATCTCCAGTGACACACTTCCTCCAACAAGGCCACCCCACCTAATTCCTTGTCAAGTAGTGCCACTCCCTAATGGCCAAGCATTCAAATTTATGAGCCCATGGGGGACATTCCTATTCAATCAACCACATTCCACTCCCAAGCACCCATATGCTTATAAGCATATCATAATGCAAAAATGCATTCAGTCCAACTTCAAAAGTCCCCATAGTCTACCACAGTCTCATCAATGTTTAAAAGTCCAAAGGGAGCCTAGTAAGGAAATATTGGGCCAAAGGAAGACTGAATACCAGCAGGGCAAACTCTAAATTCTGCATCCCCATGTCTGATGTCAATGGGCTCTTCAGAACTCCAATTCCTTTAAGCTTTGTTGACTGCAACACACTTCTTTCTCTTGGGCTGGTTCCACATCAGGTCTTCAGTTCTCCTCAGCAGGCATCCCATGACTCTGGCATCTCCAACATCTTGGGGTTTCCAAGACAATCCAGGCTTCACACTTCATAGCTTCACACAAAGGCCTCTCTGGCCCTGCATGAAGAGACATCTCTGTTACATGCCTGGCCTCCTCAGCTTTTTTTAGAGGAAGATTCCACAACCCCCTTCCCTTTTTTTTTATAAAGGTAGTTTTATTTTTTTTATTTATTTTACATACCGACCACAGTTTCTCCTCCCTCCTCTCTTCCTGCCCCCTCCCATCTACCCCCCTCCCCATCCACTCCCCCTCTGTCTCCATTCATGAAGGGGCAGGCCTCCCATGGGCTTGAACAAAACATGGCCCATCAAGTTGAAGGAGGACCAAGCTTCTCCCTCTGCATCAAGGCTGGGTGAGGTAATCCAGCATGGGGAACAGGTTCCCAAAAGCCAGCTAAGTGCCAGGAACAGGTCCTGATCTCACTGCTAGGAGCCTTGTAAATAGACCAAGCTACACAACTGTCACCCACATGTAGAGGGCCTAGGTTGGTCCCATGCAGGCTCCCTGACTGTTGGTTCAGAGTCCATGAGCTCCCAGGAGCTCAGGTCAGCTGTCTTTGGGCACAACCCCTTTCTTCTATCCCTGACTCTAATGTCAGAACCACATGGCCAAAGCTGTGAAATTCTTCTGCTTGCTAGGGCTGGAACATGGCCCTTTCATTTGAATATATTTTACCTGCTTTATGATTTTGATAGTTTCCTTCACTGCCTAAGCTTGGCTGTCCTAGAACTAATTCTATATACCAGCAGTTCTCAACTTGTGGATTGCAACCCCTTTGGGGATCAAATGACCCTTTCACAGGGGTCACATATCAGATATTTACACTACAAGCAGTAGAATTACAATTATGAAGTAGCAATGAAAATAATTTTATCATTGGAGGTCACCACAACATAAGAACTATATTAAAGGGTCACAGCATTAGGAAGATTGAGATCTGCTTCTATAGACCAGGCTGACCTCAAATTCAAAGATCTGTCTGCTTCTGTCTCTGAAGTGCTAGAGTTAGACCTGAAGGCATGACCATCAGAAGGGACAGTGAGAAGGATTATTTAATCTGCCTTCTGTTGATAAGCCTTTTCCACATCTTACTGGGTGCTGTAATACATTTTTAGAATTTTCTTTTGCTCTTCCACAGTCATTTTTCTGCAAAAGATCATGTCAGAGGGCTGCGGATCTGATACTATTTTTAAGCATTGCAATTTTCTGAAATTAGGCCCAATTACGAGGTCTGTGAGAGCCAGTGAAGTACAAGGTGATAAGGCTTTCCCATCCCCCATTTCCTCACACGTGAACCCATGCTTCACAGATTATGGAATCAAAACCATGGAAATCATGAAATTAAGGAAGACAAATTGGCTACAGGCATGCAGCCATGATTCCTAAACTTCTTCATGCATTCAGCTGAGGCTAATCAGGAGACCAAATTCCTCTAAATGAAAGAAACAATCACTATGGTGTGTCATCAAGGAGACACAGAGGACTCATGGTCACTCATTCATTTTGTATTTTCTGTTTAAAATCATGTTATTCACATGCGCTTTTGTGATTCTTTTTAGTTGAGCCACAGAATTTGGAGCGAAATAACTAGAACCTGAATCAGCTTTCCCTTTTATACATGAATATATGCACCCCTCAGATATTTTTCCTAGAGAAAATATTAATTGAATAAAGAGACTACTAAAAGAGCAGGCCATAATCTGAGTTGTAAATTTATAGCTTGGATTGTTAAAGGATAAGGTTCATTCATTAGTGAGCTAAACACAGTGAACCAAAAAGAACATAATTCATTTCTTCCTAGACACTTGATAAAATATTGGTTCTTAAGCATGTTCTGAGAAAGAACACTCTCTTTAACATTTTGATTCAATTT
The DNA here is from genome assembly GCF_004664715.2 of Peromyscus leucopus. Lineage (NCBI taxonomy): Eukaryota > Metazoa > Chordata > Mammalia > Rodentia > Cricetidae > Peromyscus > Peromyscus leucopus. Next base: position 59,835,452 of record NC_051064.1, on the reverse strand, counting down.
TTTTCATAACTGAAGCACATTATTTAATTCCCAGGGGTCATAAAAATCTGCCCTTTATGCTCTTGCTATTCACAATTCTGCACTTGCAACTATAAGTTACTAAAAATATTGAAGGAATTACAACAGCTGTTCAGACCTGGAACTCGATGCCCGGAAACTGCTGCAGGACTGGAAATTGCCCATCATTGCTGAGTCAGTCATTCGTGTGCATGTCTGCCAGGAAGCAGCCATAATTCGGTGCCAAATTTAGCAGGTGCTGTGTTCATGTTCCAAAACAGAGAGTCTCTCTAAAAATATCTATCTTCCTTATTCACCCAGGCACCACATTATTTTGGGAGAGAATGAATTTCTAGCAACAATAGGGTACGTGTGTATTTGTTTATCTTTGTGCCATTTCATGTTCAAAAGAAAAAAAAAAAGATTTGTTTATGCGTGGTGTGGAATGGAACATGTGACTCAGCGTCTGAGACTCTACACCATGGAAGCTGGAAGATGGAGGTTCAGCAAAGCAGCTCAGACTTTCTCAGGAGTCAGACTGCAAAATCCTCAGCATGAAAGGCACCTGGCTTACTTAGTTTTAAGTTTCAGGTATTTCTTGGGCATGTCTATTTATTTTCTTGACGCTCCTCCTCGCCTCAGTATTGGACAGTAGGAATTTGTCATGAGTTTATGTTGAAAACTGGGTTTTTAGCTGGAGGATAAATGCAATTAAGGAAGATTTAGTTTTTCAATTAGATTATAAAGTAATGGGTGTCCATAATGGTTTTTCATACATGTTTCACTTTGATTGATTCCCCAACACTGCTTCCTCTTCTCCCCTCTCCCTCCCCCCTCCCCCCGCTTTCCCCACTGTACCTAGTTACCCCCACCATTCCCCCACTTCCACATTATTCCATTATCTTCCCTCTACCCTCTCCCTTAGAAACCTCTTTTCTTTTCACATCTCATGAGTCCCTTCTAGTTTCCTAGTTTCACGTGGTTGCATAAATCTTAGAGTTACAGATAAGAGAAAACAACCTCACTTAAAATAATGTTTTCCAAAAAGCCAGTTCATGCACCAGAGATGGATCCTATTCCCACTGCCAGGGGGCCCCTTAAGCAGATCAAGCTACACAACTGTCTCCTGTATGCAGAGGGCCTAGTCCAGCCCCATGCAGGCTCCAAGCTGTTGATCTAAAATTCATGAATTCCCACTAGCTTTGTTTGGTTGTATCTGTAAGTTTCCCCATCATGATCTTGATGCCCCTTGCTCATAGAATCCCTCTTCTCTCTCTTTGACTGAACTCCTGGAGCTCGGCCTGGTGCTTGGCTGTGGATCTCTGCATCTGTTTCGATCAGTTACTGGATGAAGGCTCTAGCCCATTATCTGTAGTGAGACACCTTGCACAGCCTTGATGCAGGGGCAGGGACTTGGACCTGCCTCATCTGAATGTACCAGGCTTTGCTGACTCCCCAGGGGAGGCCTAACCTTTTCAGAGGAGGGTCTGGGGTGTAGGCTGTGGGGGGGAAGCTTAGCGGGGAGCAGGAGAAGGGATGAGAGGGGAATCTGTGGTTGATATGTAAAATGAATTTTAAAAATTCTTATTAAAAAATGTTTTCCAGTTTCATCCACTTGCCAACAAATTTCCTAACTTTATTTTTCTTCATGGCTGAATAAAATTCCCTTGTGTGTATGTATTACATTTCATTACCTATTCATCATTTGATGGACATCTAGGCTGGTTCCATTTCCTGGTTGTTGTGAAAAGAATATCAATAAGCATGGATAAGCAGGTATATCTGTGGTAGGCTGGAGAGTCCTTTGGACTATGCCCAGGGGTGATCATATCTGGCTTAGATGACACTTTTACTTGGAGCTTCTTGAACAGCCTCCATGTTAATTTCCATAGTAACTGCTGCACTAGGTTACATGCCCACACGTTACAGGTTCCTTCCATTCTATTTTGTGGAACAGTTTGGGAAGCGTTGGTATTAGGTCTTCTTGAACAGTTTGGTAGAACTCAGTAGTAAATCTGTCTGTTCCTAGACTGTCATTTGTGGGGACACTTTGAACCACCGCTTCAGCTTCCTTGTGTGTTGTAGGCAATCTTGATGGCAGTGATTTACTTTCAAGGCTCAGAGTCCACCACTCTATGCATTCCTAGAATGCAGGGCTGCCAACAACAGCCAGCTCCGATGTTATTCTGCCATCTCTGTGTGTTTCCTTACAACATGTTTTATTGATTAATGACAAACTTTGACTAATCATCAAACTATCCTGCATAAAGGGCTTTGGTAAAAAATTCACTCATTTCCTGATAATAAATAAATCCAGCTTTGTACAATTAGAAAAACCAAGACAGTGACAAATAACAAAATAAAAAGAAAATGGATCCTGGGTCCAAAATCCAACAATTAAACCAAAGAACAAAGTAAAAATATGGAACGCTTCATAAATTTGCATGTCATCCTTTGTTCAGGGCCATGTTAATCTTCTCTGTTAGTGTATGTGCTGCTGAAGTGAGCACCTCTGTATGTTATCTGGCAATTTTCCCTTATAGATTTTAGTATTGATTTTTTTCTGTGTATTTTTGACATCTCAGCTATGATACATTGGGAATAAATTCCTCTCTGGTCATATCTATCTGGAATGCTAGATGCTTCCCTTATTTTGATTTATTTTTCCAGATTTGGGAACGTCTTGGCTATAATTACAGTGAAAAAGTATGTATAATCCATTATCTTTTGTCTCAACTGTGTCTTACAGCCCATGAGTTCTTGGGTTTGGTCTCTTGAGTACACCCAGACTTCTTGGCACTTTTGCTGGTACTCACTGACTTTTCCTTATGTGTGTATCTGTGTGTGTGATTGTCTTGATTGTTGCCCCTGTCCCTGATATTCTTTCTTCTGCTCGGTCTTTGTTGATGATATCTGTTGCATTTTTTACTGGATCTTTTGTAACAGGTCTTTCTTTGGACTGCCAGCTCCCAATTAATGACATGTAGACTTATTATTAATTATGAAAGCTTGGGCTTAGCCTAGGCTTATCCCAACTAGCTCTTAAAACTTAGATTAACTCATTTATATTAATCTACATTCTGCCATGTGGCTCATTACCTCTCCTCCATACTGTACATCCAACTCCCTCTGCTTCTCACTGGAGAATCCCTTGTTCCAAGATTCTTCCCCTGAGTTCCTCTCTCTCTCTCCCCAGAAGTCCCGCCTATTCTCTCCTGCCTAGCTATTGGCCATTTAGCCCTTTCGTAGACAGATCAGAAGGTGCACTAGGCAGATGAGGTAAAACAGAGACATCTTCATACAGTGTGAACAAATATCCCACAATGGTCTTTCATTTCCAGAATTTCTACTTAGCTATTTTTTTTTTTTTTTTGGTGTTTCTATTTCCTTGCTGAATTTTTCCTCTGTACTTTTACATTTTTCCTGCAGAGTACTGAATCTTTCATTCACTTTGAACTTTCAGGTCTATGTCTTTATGATTTGGAAAGTTTCTCTTCCATGTTTTGGATTATTTGAATCCTCTAGCTGGTCTTTAACCCTTTCTTCAATTTTTATTTATTTATTTATTTATTTATTTAGTGTGTGTGTGTGTGTGTGTGTGTGTGTGTGTGTGTGTGTATGCACCATTGCATGCATACTTAAGCCAGAAGACAACTTGAGGGAGTCAATTCTCTCTTTCCACCATGTGAGTTAGAGGGTTTAAACCTACATCCTCAGGCTTGCCACAAGTGCCTTAACCGACTGAACCATCCTAGCCACTGGTCTTGAACCTTTAAAAACTAGTACTCTGAAGTCTTATGCTAGCACTTTGGTTATCATATCATCTTTTTTTCTGGTGCTATGAAGCTATCAGTTTGTGGAGCTGTCATAGTGGAGTGTTGCCTCTTGTGTTTTATCTTTCTTTGCTATGTTTCATACAAAAGTTGGGGTGTATGTGTCCTTGGTTTATAGATTCTCTCCTTTTCCCACAGTTTTTGTTTGTTTGCTTTGTTTTATGTGAGTCCTCCAAGTGAGTTTTCTTTGCTTGGGTTTAAGTTGACTATAATAAAAACTATGATGGACTGACAAATGTCTCAGTGTTAGCTGTGGGAAAGATACTGTACTTCTGACTTGTGTTTGTAGGTTTGAGGGCAGATGCACTAGGGTCCTGTGGGTCCACAGGATTCTGTCTGGGGTGACAGAGTTCTATTATTCAGTATCACTTATTGTTCAGTATCAGGCTCCCGAGAATGCAGTTTACAGCCAGCCCCGACTCAGCAGGCGGCCTTTTGAAATGACACCAGTTCATTGTGTAAATGCTTCAGTGGCCTTTTGAGTAGCCTGCTTCCACTTGTCTGCTCTCAGACCTCCAGTCTTGTTCTTCACTTGCTCACTGTCAATTGCACTACTGCTCTGAGCTTGGGTGGCCCTGCTGGCTCACCCCCAGGAGGCAGGAGTGTCCATATGGCTGTCACTTGACAGAAGTTTTGCAAACAAAACTTTCTTTGCCAGCACAGTCCCTTGGCTTCTGTCCTGCCATCCATGACCTTCTGAGCATCCCTCTATAGGATCTTCTCACTGCCATAGCTCAAGTCATTACCTCCACTACAGATGAACTACTCGTCATTTTATAAAAGTCTGTCTTATTCAAATCTCAACTCAAAAATCACCTCTGTCATGTCAACTTTTCCTGGAGAAATGAATAAACATCTACTAACTCCAGATAGGGCACTAATAACAGACCAAAGAAATCATTCCACATAAATTCAGCTTGCTGGAGCAATGATTTTTAGCTCAGTTAGGGCAAAAGCAGCAAAGACAGCTTGTAAGTGGCTATACCACCAAAGAAAATGTCTCTCACAGCATCAATTAACTGCCTATAAATTCTGAAGGAGGAGCAGGGCCTCATGAGCCCCTTCCTGCCTCCAGGGCGGAACATTAATGGGCCCAATTGAATGTAGGTGGTGTGTGAGTAAATGTAGCTGCTGAGAGTTCAAAAGGGCAACAGCCATGTTGTAGATGGGACTTTTCTTTCCCAACCACCAGTACCAAGGAACCAACACAGAGGCTTAATATTAATTATAAATGATCAGCCAATAGCTCAGGTTTGTTACTAACTAACTCTTACATTTTAAATTAACACGTATTTCTTATCTATGCTGTGCCACATGGCTTGGTACCTTTTCTCACAGCATGCCCATCTTGCTTCTCTCTGCTGGCAACTCCCCTGATCCCACCCTCCTTTCCAGTCCTTAGTTTGGTTGTCCCACCTATACTTCCTGCCTGGCTACTGGCCAATCAGCTTTTTATTAACAATGACAGCAACACATTTTCACAGTGTACAAAGATTGTCACACAGCACCATGTCTCACCCAGAGAATATCATTCTGTAGCAATCATAAGAAGACTCCTTACCCAGGAAACACTCATCTCTCCATATCTACCTTCTCCACTCAATATGTTTACACCAGGTCTGCTCTGGGTGGGGCTGGTATTGTTAGTTTCCTTTCTTGATGTTCATGTTCCTTGTCTTTCCTTAATTGTGAATGTTTTCATGACAGCACCTGTGGTGGTATTGTGTTTCCCAAAATATTGTGCACCCTAATAAACTTATCTGGGGTCAGAGACAGAGCAGCCACTAGATACAAAGGCTAGAAAATGGTGGCACTCACACCTTTAATCCTAGCATTCCAGAGGCAGAAATCCATCTGTTCAAGGATACAACCAAGCATGGTGACTCACGCCTCTAATCCCAGAAAGCAAGCCTTTAATCCCAGGGAGTGATAGCAGATAACAGAAAGGTATATAAGGACTGAAGACCAGGAACTAGAAGCATTTGGCTAGTTAAGCATTTGGCTGGTTAAGCATTCAGGCTTTGGAGCAGCAGTTCAGCTGAGAACCATTCTGGATGAGGACTCAGAGGCCTCCAGTCTGAGGAAACCAGACCAGCTGAGGATCCAGTGAGGTGAGGTAGCTGTGGCTTGTTCTGTCTGTCTGACCTTCCAGTGTTCACCCCAATAACTGGCCTCAGGTTTGATCTTATTAATAAGACCATTCAAGATTCATGCTACAAGCACCTGTTCTATTTTTTGGATATACTTCTTTCTACACCCCTTGTTATGGAAATCTGCTCTTTAGAAAACCAAGCAACACTCAGAGAGTCAGGTAACCCCAGTTTTCTTGTTTGGTTTTGGTTCTGATTTTTTTGAGACAGGGTCTCACTATATAGCTCTGGCTGTCCTGGGATGCCCTATGTAGACTGGGCTGGCTTCAGACTCACAGTTTTATCTGTGTCTCACTAGCAGACATGGGGGTCAGCCAGACTCAGGAGAGTCTGATCCTAGCCTGAAGTTTCTTACAGTGTTTATAGTTTGAGCAACAGTGTTGAACTTTCCATCCATGTGACCACCCAAGTGTCTCTGTGTCCCATGAACACCAAAGGGAGGTTTCTATTTCAGGTTAAACATATTTATAGACAGAGATACTGCCAGTGGCCATTAGGACATTCTTCCTTTAGTAAACAGAGTCTCGTTGTTTAATCAGATGGCTCTATCAACCATTCCTCAAGATAGCTCTGCAAGCATTTGCCTTCTCAAGATAGGAGAAAGGGGTTCAACAGGAACATGTAGGAGTACAAGAAGCATAACTCAGTATAAAAACCATACCCCATCTGTCTCTATTTACTCCTGTAGCTCTCAAGTAGAAACTATTGGACTATCATGGCACAAGGCAGTAGCTAGACTGCATTAGGTGCATATAAAACCAGTAAATGTTTAGCACATGCTCTTTGCCCCTCCTTCCCCCTCACAGCATCAGTTCCCTATATTCTCTACAGTAAGAACACAACAGATATGGCAAAGTTCAGAGATATGTTTCACAGCATATCTGGCAATGCTCAAGGCAGGTTTTTGTTCTCCCCACTTCTTTTTTTAATGTATTTATTTTTTATTTATCTATTTATTTTACAACCCAGCTGCAGCTCCTTCCCCAATCCTCCCCCGTCCCAGTCCCTCTTTCCCAACCCCTCTCCCACCTCCCAACTCCCTCCTCTTCCATCTCCATCCAGGAAAGGGCAGGTCTCCCATGAGTATTAATAAAACATGGCATATCAAGTTGCAGTAAGGCTAAGCACCTCCCATGTATTAAGGCTGGGCAAGGTGGCCCAGTATGAGATGTAGGATCCCAAAAGCCAATAAAAGAGTTGTAGACAGCCCCTGTTCCCAGTGTTAGGAGTCCTGTAAGAGGACCAACCTACGCAACTATAACATATATACAGAATGCCTAGGTTAGGCTCATGCAGGATCCCTGATGGTTGGTTCAGTCTCTACCAGCCCAGGTTAGTTGATTGTGTGAGCCTTCCCAGGTTGCCCTTGACCCATCTGGCTCCTACACTCCTTTCCCCTTCTCCTTCACAGGATTCCCAAACTCTGCCTAATGTTTGGCTGTGTTCTTCCCATTTCTTTAGGAAATCTAAAATACAGCCCTCTGAGTCTCTATCTTTTCCATCGTACATTTTACAAACACAAATTTTACTTAAGGCCACAAACCATACTTTGATGAAACATTCCAAATGCTGATCTCCTTCCTATATGTCCTTCTGTGAAAGCATAGCAAATAATTTTGTCAGAGAACCATGCCTGCATATTCTATGTCTCAGGTTTTATTCAGTCTGCTTTTCCAGTGTGACAGTAGACTCTCCAAGGGAAAGATGCTGCTTGGCAAAAAACTGCCCTTGGTAAGTCTTCTTTGTATTTTAACATTGTACAGAGAAGAGAATCAAACACTGCCCTGCTTCAAGTTCTCAAATGATAATACTAAAAGGGCTCAGAAAGAGCTAAATAAATCGGAGTAGCAATCCAATATTCCTCCAGTGTGATGGAAAGCCACTGGAGAGCTTTCAGCGGGGCCAGGGCTTGCTTAAGAGCCACTCAAGCTGTAAGTAAGGAGTGCACAGTAGGAGTAAGGAAGGATCATGGGGAGGAGCTCTGAAGTAATCCACACAAGGATGACTCAGACCATATCAGTCTTTGCCAAGAGAGTGTTGAGAAATACCCAACCTAAAGACAAGAGGTGGTGCTTAGTCTTACCATAATTTGACACACCATGCTTTGTTGATGCCCATGGGAGGCCTGCCCCTTTCTTAACAGAAGCAGAGGAGTGGATTAGGGGGTAAGGGAGGAGGGAATGGAAGGAAACAAGGGACGGGAAACTGCAATAGGGATGTAAAAATAAACTAATAAATTTAAATTTTTAAAAAACTACAAACATGGATAATTACAAAAAGGTAGTTAAATGTACCTTCTTTATGAGTCAGCCTTAGAGAAAGATCTTAAGAGTAGAGCTGAACACAGAAACCTCAGCATTTCTGTACTACTTGTGTTTGAGAAACCTGGACAATACCCATTGAAGCTAAACGAGCAGGTAAGCTTGTCTTCCCATGCTCCGAAGTTTGTCTTATGTCCCTGTAACGACTAGAACTCAAGGGAGCTCCCCACATATTGGGTAAGTGGCTGGCCATATGTCAAGGTTTCTCCCTGAACAATACCAAGCTGACAAGGGGATTGAGAATCTATCAGGGATTCTCAACTCACACTCATTACCTGTCACTCTGAAACTATAGGAGTCAACTATCTTTAAGGAAACATTCCTCTGTGTCCATGAAGCATCCTTCCATTGTCTATGTTAACTACCAAAACTTTTCTGTATCCAAAAAGCTAATCACTTAACAGCCTTCTATTGTGTATGTTAACAATCCAAAATTTGATTTAATGTACACAGAGAAACTATTTTACAAAAGTAAGAGGATGGGAAATCATATTTACTGATTCTCAATTATTTTGACTGATTCTCAATCAAACTGATTCTCTGCAATTATTTTGTATTTTATACTTGTGGAATAATCTTTTTTGACACTGTGAAGATATTTCACTCTGATTAGTTTAATAAGAAGCTGAATGTCCAATAGCTAGGCAGGATTTCCAGGCACTGGGGACAGTGGGAAGAAGAATGGTGGAGTCATCAGCCAGACAGAGAGGAATCAGGATGGGGAATACAGAGTAAAGGTAACTGAGCCACATAAAAGAATGTGAGATTAAAAAATATGGGTTAATTTAAGTTATAAGAACAAGATAGGAACAAGCCTAAGCTAAAGCCGAGCTTTCATAATTAACAGAAGTTTCATTATTGGGGAGCTGACAGTCCCAATGAAAAAGCCAAATATATACTTATTGTTTTATTTAGTTATTCCATTGAATCCACAAGGTAGCTGAGTCTACCTCATTTCCTAGAAAGCAAACTAAATCCCAAAAAAGATATGGGTCTAGTGCCAATGAGCGGCAGGACCAAGATTTGATTATAAAGCTTATATTTTATGGAAGCCAACTAAATAACCCAGCTTTGATTTCTCCCAAAGAACAGGGGACAGTTGAGGCTTTAAAAAGTGAGCAATGGTACCTTAAAGTAAAATAGCTTTTTACAAAATATTTTAAATATGTATACATATAAGTGGGGATCAGGAGCTTGCTATGTAACCCAAGTTGGCCATGAACTCATGGTCCTCCTATACTGGGATTATAGGTATGTATCACACCTCACTAGTTCTCCAAATCTTTACCAGGTTCTACTACCACCAAACCATACACAGTGGGTTTGCCTAAGGTATCAGTCAATTCCTTACACATTGATTCAAAAATACTTTAAAATAAAGTAAAAACAACATACATGAAAGAGATGGAGGAAATAAGAAGATCATGGGCAGAGGAGGGAGAAGAGGAGGAAAGTTCAGTGTAAAATGTTTAAAAATTTTTAAATATGGCAGGAAATGTTCATTCTCACATCATGAGAAAACAAGGTGATGGGAATTTCCAAGCATCAGCTCTCTAGACTGTATTATTATAAGTCTGTGTACTCTGATCTCCCTGACCAGAATATTTCTTCTTCTCTTTTAATACATTAATAAACATTCTACAGATCTTAGTCCTGATCTCCTCTGAAGCTGTTCCTGCAAACCTCCCCTTGCTGTCTAGGTTAACATCACTATGCAGAATCACTTGCCGATCCTATCGGGCAAGAATAAGACCACTGCCACAATTTTTTGAGCTAAATTTGAATCAAGCTTTATTAAATACTGGCCAAGACGATAGACACTGGCCAGATCCATATCCCAGATTCCCAGAGAATGACTGCAAATTACATTAGTCTGGTGTTTATAAAAGCAAAACCCACAAGGCTTGTATACTTGCTGCCTTCATCCAATGGGGTGCAAGCACACATCCTGACATGCTTCCTGCCTATGTACCTCCTGCCTCCATGTGACCAAGCACATCCTGTGCAGTTAGGGCAACCAATCTTGTTTAGAGAAATGAAAACACATAGCTTGTTATCTTACTTGAACAGCAACCCCAACATTCCAGGAAGTTACCTGTCCTTGGGCGAGTGAGGTTTACAGATTTATCTGTCCTTCAGCAAGTGGGGCTTGCAGGTAAGAGGCATTTTTGTTTTATAGATCTCTCAATTTAAACTTAAAATGTAACTTTAGCCCTCACATACTGCTCCCTCCACGTTTAAACATCTTCCTCCACTTTCCACTGACCTTTATTTGACCCTCCAAGGCATCTACTGTGAACATCTGAGTGTATATTTCTCTCCACTACTGAATCATAAGCTCCAAGACAGGCCCATGTCTTATTAATCCTTAAACCATGGGCATACATGTCTTGGCACAATATGCAGAGTAACCCTGGAGCAAGAAGAAAACCATTAACTCTATATTGGATGGACAGGTGGTGAAATACACAGAGAATGATCTGGAGCCACATTTCCTGGGTTCAAGAGTTGGCTCTGCCTTTACTGGTTGTGACTTTGGACTTCTCCATTTTTTTCTTCCCACCTGTAAAATGAGATGTTAATGGTTCCTACCTCTTAGTATAAGATTGTGAGAATTTAATGAGGCAGCATTTCTAAAAACCAAGAATTTAAAAATTGAAGTACTTAGAAGTGGCACTCAAGTGTTCATTTTAAGATACGTATTGACAAGATAAATATTATTTAACCACATATCCAGGTCATGACTATGTACCCCCTAGTCAGCTCCATCTCCTCCAGTTGTTTTCACCAGGTGTTTGTGTGGTTAGTGCAAATGGACCATTGATGCTGTTTCTACTGCAAGCAGGGATTTGGTGGCTGGAATTTACTTTCTAGGTCACTCAGTGGAAGCTCCTCATTGAATGGATGAGGAGACAAAGGTGAGGTAGCTTTCTGAGGGCACTGGGCTTATGAATAGTGGTTTTTCTGTTGTCAGCCTTATGCTCTTTCCACATTGGCAGGTAACACCAGAAAAACTGAGTGTTCTTAGACTTATTTGGGAGGGAAAAAAAGGTGAGACAAAGTAACTTAGCAGCTGCTCTTATGCAAAACAGATCTCATGATTTCCTGAACAAAGTCTAATTCCACTCCTCCTAGTGAACTACTGTGCCCTTCTTGGATAAAATTACCATGAGCTCCAGAAAATGCTTCTAATTGCTTAATGAGTGACAGGAAGAATTACAGAAAGTTAAACTGCCTTCGTGTCATCTGGGGAGAATTTCTCCAATTTTATTCTTTCTGTGGGAGAGTAGAGATGATTGTTAGTTGCTGCAATAAGATCAGGGGTATTGCTGAGTAGAATGCAAGATGTGCTTGCTTTCTTCTTAGATTCCAAATGACATTGTAAGAGATGCCTTACTTCTGAGGAGGACGCTGAAGGCCATACTTCCTTCCTCTGAGACCAAGGTCACCATCCTCTGTGCTCAGGGGCACTTCAGTAGGACATTTTGGCACTGCAGTGGAACAATATGCACCTTAGATTATTTAACGAGAGCATATAGGAAATGCCAGAAAATATTCTACTACTTAAGCCTGCCTAGGGACTGGTTAGTGCCCACAAAATAATTAGGTCATTATACTTTAAACATAAAATATGAATCAGTGAGATGGCTTAGCAGGTAAAGGCACTTGCTGCCAAGCCTGACAACCTGAATTCAATCTCTAGAAGGAGAGGTAACTCTGAAAATTGTCTTCTGACCTCCACATGTGTGTCATGGCACATGCATGTGCATACACACAGACACACACTCATTACTTAATCAGTTAAACTATATAGAGCTGTTGGTTCAATTCAGTTCCATGAATGCTTCATGCTCCTGAAGAATTGAGGGTGGCAGACAGACAGTGGGACCAACTGTGATCAGTTACATCCATCCCATTTTTGAAAAATATTTTATTAAGTTTTTAAAAGTGTGTGTGTGTGTGTGTGTGTGTGTGTGTGTGTGTGTGTGTGTGTATTTGTCACATGTGACAGCCAGAAAAGATTTGCATTAATCTCTCTTTCCATCCTGTGGGTCCCAGGTATGGAAGTCAGATCATCAGGCTTGGTGGCAAAGACCTTTCCCTGATCTCCTCCACTACATCCCTTTGCTCCCTTACAGCCTTGCTAGAGCTTCTGGGTTCTGTCTTTAAGCATCCTTCCAGTGCTTGGGAGCTTGAGACCTAAGACAAGATGGTAAGTTAGCATGCTCTCTCAGACTTCTTGGTAATCTCCAAATCCTTTCTGGACCTTTAACTGCTCAGCTCCACCTCATGAGGAGCCTTCAGCTGACATATACCTTGTGCTAACCAGATAGCTACAGAGGACCAGTGACTCTGGGTCCCTATCCTTTGGGCCTCACTGTTTCTACATCATATAGGCCACTCTCTCCTCTGAGTTCATATCCAAAAGCCGAGGACAAACACTAGACCCTGTCTCGTTATATCCAACTAGTACATGAATACTGTTTATGTGCATGTACACACACACACACACACACACACACACACACACAACATGTAAAAAAATAAAATTAAAGCAATGCTAAATTATGAAATAAGTATTATAAAAACAAACTGCAGTTCTAACGGAAACTCTAAATGCCCTGTTAAAAATGAAGACCTACTTAGGTAGTCCCTATCTAAGAAAATATGGTGACCAGGGGGAGGTGGAGCACACATGACAGGAAAGGAGAAAGAAGTAAGAGGACCTCCTCCTTTTCTTTAGATCGATTCCTTTACAAAACTTGAAAGTATCCAGTTTTTCTCTTTTAAATGTGTATAAATCTCTTCAAAAACTGGACAGGTCTTCTGTCAGTTTTACAACCTGGTAGCTTCCTCAGAGACTGGGAGTCATGACTCTGAGACGCAAATATAGAGGAGCTTTAGCTCAGATCTCCCAGTCCCTGGAGGAGGGGAGAGGGGAGCCTGGCTGTGTGAGACCATTGCTCCAAGCTCTGAAACTCCTGTTGACATAAAGATACAGAAGTCTGTTTTTCCTTCTGCTAACCAGTTAGCTAACAATGGCCAAACCATCACCAAATGCAGTTAGACTTAACTACACAAGGCAAACCTCTTATATGAGGAAAATCAGTTTATTACTGTTTTTTTTTGTCGTGTTTTGCATTAATGACATGACTTTTTCTTTTCTCTATCTTCCTTTCTTCAGGTAACTGGTGAGATTCACAGCTTGCCTGTTTAGGGAATTTTTTTCTTTGAAACTTTAGCAAAATTTTCTTTGAGCTTCTCTTTGAATCCATTCTTAAGTTCTTTTATTCACAAAACTGAGAACCTCAAAGGAGACCCCAGTTTCCCCCAGTCATATTGAGGACTCTAAGAAATTCCCTCAAATTTCTGAGAACACCTATGTGACGCCCTGGTTTCTGCCATAAGCTCCATAAAAAGCCTCTGGTCCAACAGCTTGGGTGTGTCCTACTTTTTTTTTTTTTTTTTTGAGACAGGGTTTCTCTGTGTAGCTTTGCACCTTTCCTGGAACTCACTTTGGAGACCAGGCTGGCCTCGAACTCACAGAGATCTACCTGCCTCTGCCTCCCAAGTGCTGGGATTAGACGTGCGCCACCACTACCCGGAGTGTCCTACTTCTTGAACCTGTTCCTAATGCTCAGGAGCCCTGCTTGTTTGCTTGCTTGCTTTCTACAAGCACCCTCTAAAATCTTTTAATGCACCTCCTTCTAAATTAAGCCTCCAGTTGTCTATGAATTTTGTTCTCCCAGGACTCAAGACAAATGACCCAGGCATCACTAGCCTGCGTTGCTTTAGTGGCTGTTTGTCTGGAACCCTAGAACCCCAGTTTATGTTCACCTGAAGTGAGAAAGCCTCCATCACCCTCAAAATCCTCACTTTTACCATAGCACATATAGTAATGAAACCAGCTCCTTTGAATTTTTGTGGAGATGACTTCTTGGGTTAGGAAAGGATTTACTTTATACTTGCCCAGCAATAAAAAAGAAACTGTGTGTGTTTCTCTTCAATTGTTAATGGTTATATTATTTTCAATGACCCAACACACACACAAAAAAAAAAAAAACTTTGCTTCCATTCTATAGGTGCCCCAAGCACATGCCTGTTCAAGAACCCTAATTGTTCCCTAACGTCTTGTAAGAAAACCTACCTAGCCACTCAGAAAGATCTGAGATAAGGCAGTCACAACTGACCAAGTTGTGGGTATGAACCCATGATGGATACACCTCCAACTCACACATGCAGCTGATGAACCAGCCTGTCTTCATCTTAGGCTTGAAAACTATCTTACAGTAAAGACAAACCAAGCTCATTCCTGTTTATGATTAAATGTCTGTTTCTCAAGGATTGGGCTATGCTCCACCTGTAACCTTAACTACAAATGATTCTGAAATGCCTGTTCCAGGAAATAACAACCATGTCTTTGTTTCAAAAGCTTGTTATGATCAACTTATTATGCTTATGTTCTGCTTTTGTAACTCTGCCTATTTGCCTGTAAAATTCCCCATTTGGAAATCCCTTACACCTAAGCTATAAAACCCATATCATCCCCATGTCTAATACTGACCTCTTGAACCCCACCATAGGGGAAGGCAGTCTGTATACAGGAACAAAAGAGCCTGCTTTAATTAATTGCTTGCTTCAATTAATTTGGCCATGATGATTCAGGTCAGTGGTCTTTCTCCTCCAATCATTGAGATTAATACAAACTAGATCTGAAAGAAAACAGAAAACAGTACAGGATCTCTTGGGGAAGTAACTCCTGATTTGCCATATTCCTTTTGACAAACAATGTGTGGCCGGGAAAGAGCCATTTCCATAAACGTTTCATTCTCCCTCCTCCAGGCACAGCATCACTGAAACATGAATTATGACCTGCTTGGCTATGGAGCATCCTTCTCTGAGTGCATCCTTTCTCATTTGCCTTTACAGGAGTGCCCCGCAATGAAGAGGTATGTGAACAGAATTCACTGCCAAAAAATCACCAGTGGCTTCTGCATCAGCTGATGTATCCAGCCTGAGAGTTTAACTAGCTATTGACTTTCTCTTTCCTCAAAGCCACAATGAGCAGGGTTTTCTTTTCTTTTTAATTTTTTTTTATTAAGAAAACTTTTTCATTCATTTTACACACCAATCAAAGATCCCCTCTTCTCTCCTCTCACCTCTCCAACCTCCCCTCCCCAACCCACCCTCCATTCCTCCTCACAAGAAGGCAAGGACTCCCATCGGGAGGCACATCCAGTAGAGGCAAGTCCAAGCCCTTCCCCCTGCCTCAAGGCTGGACGAGGTTTCCCATCATAGGTAGTGGGCTCCAAAAAGCCCACTCATGTACCAGGGATGGATTTTGATTCTACTGCCAGGGAAAATCAAGCTACACAATTGTCTTGCCATGCAGAGGGCCTAGTCCAGTTCCATACAGGCTCCACAGGCACTGACCCAACTTTTATGAGTTCCCACTAGTTTGGTTTGGTCATTCCTGCATTTCCCCCCTCATGATCCTGATGTACTTGTTTATAGAATCCCTCCTCTCTCTCTTTGACAGGACTCCTGGAGCTCTGCCTGATGTTTGGCTGTGGATCTCTGCATCTGCTTCCCTCAGTCATTGGAGAAAAGTTCTGTGACAACAGTTAGGGTATTCACAGGTCTAATCACTGAGGTAAGCCAGTCCAGTTCAGGCACCCTCTCCACTATTTCTAGTAGTCCAAGCTGGGGTCATCCTTAGGCATTCCTGGCAACTTCCTTAGCACTGGGTTTCTCTCTATCCCCATGATGTGGCCTTCTATCATGGTATCTCTTTCATTGCTTTCCCACTCCATTCCTGTTCCAGCTCCACCATCCCATTCCCTTATGTTCTCATCCCCTATTCTGTACCTCCATTGCCCACCTCTCATCCCCAGTTCATTCATGGAGATTTCATTTATTTCCCCTTCCCAGGGTGATCCATGCATCCCTCTTTGTGTCTTCCTTGTTAGCTAGCTTCTCTGGAGTTGTGGGTTGTTGTCTGGTTATTCTTTGCTTTACTTCTAGTATACATTTATGAGTGGGTACATACCATGTTTGTCTTTCTGAGTCTGGGTTACCTCACTCAGGACGATATTTTCTAGTTCCATCCATTTGCCTTCAAATTTCATGATGTCATTGTTTTTTCTCTGCTGAGTAGTACTCCATTGTGTACCACATTTTCTTAATCCATTCTTCAGTTGAGGGGCATCTAGGTTGTTTCCAGGTTCTGGCTATTACAAATAATGCTGCTGTGAACATAGCTGAGCATGTGTTCCTATGGTAAGATTGAGCATTCTTTGGGTATAGGCCCAAGAGTGGTATAGCTGGGTCTTGAGGAAGATTGATTCCCAATTTTCTGAGAAACCACCACACTTATTTCCAAAGTGGCTGTACATGTTTGCACTCCCACCAACAGTGGAGGAATGTTCCCCTTTCTCCACATCCTCTCCAACATAAGCTGTCTTCAATGTTTTTGATCTTAGCCATTCTGACAGGTGTAAGATGGTATCTCAGAGTCATTTTGATTTGCATCTCCCTGATGACTAAGGATGTTGAGCAATTCCTTAAATGCCTTTCAGCCATTTGAGATTCTTCCTTTGAGAATTACCTGTTTAGCTCTATAGCCCATTTTTTAATTGGATTTTTCAGTATTCTGATGTCTAGTTTCTTGAGTTATATACTTTGGAGATCAGCTCTCTGTCAGATGTGGGGTTGGTGAAAATCTTTCCTCATTCTGTAGACTGTCGTTTTGTCTTATTTACTGTATCCTTTTGCCTTACAGAAGCTTTTTAGTTTCAGGAGGTCCCATTTATTAATTGTTGCTCTCAGTGTCTGTGCTACTAGTGTTATATTTAGGAAGTGGTCTCCTGTGCCAGTGCATTCAAGACTATTTCCTACTTTCTCTTCTATCAGGTTCACAGTAACTGGTTTTATATTGAGGTCTTTGATCCACTTAGACTTGAGTTTTGTGCATGGCAATAGATATGGATCTATTTGCAGTATTTTACATGTTGACGTCCAGTTATGCCAGCACCATTTGTTGAAGATGCTTTCTTTTTTCCATTGTACAATTTTTGGCTTCTTTGTCTAAATAGGTGTATGGTTTAATGTCAGGGTCCTCAATTTGATTCCATTGGTCCACATGTCGATTTTTATGCCAGTACCAAGCTGGTTTTAGTACTATAACTCTATAGTAGAGTTTGAGGTCAGGGATGGTGATGCCTCCAGAGGTGGCTTTGTTGTACAGGATTCTTTTAGCCATCCTGGGTTTTCTGTTTTTCCAAATGAAGTTGAGTATTGTTCTTTCCAGGTCTGTGAAGAATTATTACGGGATTTTGATGGGGATTACATTGAATCTGTAGATTGCTTTTGTAAGACTTCCATTTTTACTATGTTAACCCTACCTATCCATAAGCATGGCAGATCTTTCCATTTTCTGATATCTTCTTCAATTTCTTTCTACAGAGACTTAAAGTTCTTATCATACAAGTGTTTCACTTGCTTACTTAAAGTTACCCCAAGGTATTTTATATTATTTGTGGCTATTATAAAGGGTGATGTTTCTCTGATTTCTTTCTCAGCCCATTTAACATTTGTATACAGGAAGGCTACTGATTTTTTTTTAGTTAATCTTGTATCTTGCCACATTACTGAAGGTGTTTATCAGCTGTAGGAATTGCCTGGTAGAATTTTTGTGGTCATTTATGTATACTATCATATCACCTGCAAATAGTAAAAGTTTGACTTCTTCCTTTCCAATTTGTATCCCCCTTGATCTCCTTTTGTTGTCTTAGTACTCTAGCTATAACTTCAAGTACTATATTGAATAAATATGGAAAGAGCAGACAGCCTTGTCTTGTTCCTGATTTTAGTGGAATCACTTTGAGTTTCTCTCCATTTATTTTGATGTTGGCTGTTGGCTTGCTATAAATTGCCTTTATTATGTTTAGGTACATTCCTTGTATTCCTGATCTTTCCAAGACCTTTATCATGAAGGGGTGTTGGAATTTGTCAAAGGTCTTTTCAGCATCTAATGAAATGATCATGTATTTTTTTTTCTTTCAGTTTGTTTATACGATGTATTATATTGACAGATTTTCATATGTTGAACCATCCTTGCATCCCTGGGATGAAGCCTAATTGATGATGGTGGATAATTTTTTTGATGTGTTCTTGGATTCAGTTTGCCAATATTTTATTGAGTATTTTTGCATCAATGTTCATGAGGGAGATTGGTATGTAATTCTCTTTCTTTGTTGCATCTTTGTGTGGCTTGGGAATCAGAATAACTGTGGCCTCATAAAAGAGTTTGGTAATATTCCTTCTGTTTCTATTGTATGGAACAATTTGAAGAATATTGGTATTG
The DNA here is from genome assembly GCF_004664715.2 of Peromyscus leucopus. Taxonomy (NCBI): domain Eukaryota; kingdom Metazoa; phylum Chordata; class Mammalia; order Rodentia; family Cricetidae; genus Peromyscus; species Peromyscus leucopus. The sequence continues at coordinate 59,816,785 of NC_051064.1, read as the reverse complement.
ACTCTTCTTTGAAAATCCGGTAGAATTTTGCGTTGGAACCATCTGGTCCTGGGCTTTTTTGGTTGGGAGGCTTTTAATGACTGTTTCTATTTTCTTAGGTGTTGTTGGCCTATTTAAATAGTTTATCTGGTCTTGATTTAACTTAGGTATGTGGTACCTATCGAGAAAATTGTCTATTTCTTTTAGATTTTCCAATTTTGTTGGGCACAGGTTTTTGAAGTATGACCTGATGATTCTCTGGATTTTCTCGTTGTTTGTTGTTATGTCTCCCTTTTCATTTCTGATTTTTTTAATTTGGATGCTCTCACGCTCTCTCTGCCTTTTGGTTAGTTTGGATAAGGGCTTGTCTATCTTGTTGATTTTCTCAAAGAACCAACTCTTTATTTCATTGATTCTTTGTATTGTTCTCTTTGTTTCTATTTTACTGATTTCAGCTCTCAATTTGATTATTTTCTGGCATCTATTCCTCCTGAGTGACTTTGCTTCTTTTTGTTCTAGAGCTTTTAGGTGTGCTGTCAAGTCACTAAGTGAGATTTCTCCAACCTCTTTATGCATGCATTTAGTGCTATGAATTTTCCTCTTGGCACTGCTTTCATAGTGTCCCATAAGTTTGGGTATGTAGTACATTCTGTAATTTCTTTCTTTATTTCTTCCTTGACCCATTAGTGATTTAGTTGAGCATTATTCAGTTTCCATGAGATTGTAGGCTTTCTGTAATTTATGTTGTTGTTAAAATCTAACTTTAAGCTATGGTGGTCTGATAGAACACAGGAAGTTATTCCATTTTTTTATCTGTTGAGATTTGCTTTGTGATCAAGTATGTGGTTAATTTTAGAGAAGGTTCCGTGGGGTGCTGAGAAGGTATATTCTTTTTTGTTAGAGTGGAATGTTCTGTAGCTATCGATTAAGTCCATTTGAACCGTAACATCTGTTAGGTCCCTTATTTCTCTATTAAGTTTCAATCTGGCAGATCTGACCAGTGGTGAGAGTAGGGTGTTGAAGTCTCCCACTATTAAAGTGTGGGGGTTGATGTGCAATTTAAGCTTTAGTAATGTTTCTTTTAAACATATTTCTTTTATGCCCTTGTATTTGGGGCATAAATGTTCAGAATTGAAACTTCATCTTGGTGCATCTTTCCTGTGGTGAGTATGTAATGTCCTTCTCAATCTCTTTTGATTGATTTTTAGTTTGAATTCTATTTTGTTAGATATTAGGATAGCTACACCAGCTTGCTCCTTGAGTCCATTTGATTGGAAAGACTTTTCCCAGCCTTTTAATCTGAGGTAGTGTCTGTCTTTGAAGTTGAGGTGTGTTTCTTGTATGCAGCAGAAGGAAGGGTCCTGATTTTGTATCCATTCTGTTAGCCTGTGTCTTTTTATAGGTGAATTAAGACCATTGATATTAAGGGATATTAATGACCAATGATTGTTAATTCCTGTTATCTTTTGGTGGCAGTATGTGTATTTTTCTTCTTTGGGATTTACTGCTGTGGGGTTATCTATCGCCTATGTTTTCATGGGTGTATCTGACTTCCTTAGGTTGGGTCCAATGGGGTCTTGTAGATTGCAGAGTCCAATGGGGGGTTTTGGTGGGGGAGTCTGCTCATAGGAGTTTTCCCTGCTGGCCAGCAACTGGGGCAGAGATGGGTGGAGGTTCCCAGGCACTGGCTATGTCCCAGGGCCTTGGTCCTTCATATTTTCTTTTCTATTTGACAGCAAATGTGGAGAAATCCTACTTCCTCTCCCACTTTTAATACACACACACACACACACACACACACACACACACACACACACACACCCTATGCTCACTCACTGGCCAGATTCTGGATCCCTTGTGTTACAATGAAATTGTATATATTCTACCTTCCTGGTTTCTGAGCAATAATAGTCATAATTGCTGCTGATAGCAACACAGCACTATTGTGAGGGCATGGTGTGATCCCACATAGCCCCTGGCAGCCTGCTTCATTTCACTTAGCTCTCCTCCCCCTTAAATAGCCCTATAGCATAGAACCATCCACAAAAGCCACTATGCTTATGGAAATGTCCTCACAAAACACTTGCATAATACTTAGAAAATAGGAATCACTGAGTTGGAAAAAATCATCTATAATGAAACCCTCTATACACGATAACGCATGATGCAGTCACCATGAGGGAATGGCACTCCTGGGGTCTCTCTTTCTCCTCCTAGAGCCCTGCCCCAGCTCAACCAATGGTATCTTTATCCACACAGTCACCCAGCTTGAACCCTTCCTCTTCTTCACTTCCATTACTCCATCACCAAAACAGCCAACCTTCAACTTCCTAAATACTTTTTAAGTGGGTCTCCTCATTCTCAACCTACTGCCAGTGTATTGAGTCAAGTCACCATTGTTTCTCCATAGCACCAGAGCTCTCAGCTGGGCTCCCAGACCAGAATATGGCCATCACCAGAGAACTTTTGAACTGCAAGTTCACCTCACCCCAAAAACCTATGGGGCCCCAGAATTCTGCATCTGACAGGCTCAGGGTGGGGGGGGTCTGACACCTACAAATTTCTGGATTGCCATCTTCTTACAATAGAATCCTGCTTCCATGTCTCCTTGTTGCTTCCTTCCTTCCTAATTCGTATTCTGTGGGTGAACTTCCTAAAGCAAGCAAGCATTGCTTAGGTCAATCCCACCACATAAGCCTTCCTACTTTAAGATCCTGACTTCTCAGAATAGCATCTGAGTTCTTCCTAATCAGTGAGTCTCCTCCCCTCCTACCATTGCTGCATGTCCTGTGGGTGAAGTTGGCAAGGGACATCTGGAATATGCCCAAAGTGTATGTGGTCACCCTGATAAGTATTTTTTGTATCCTCAGTAGTAGGTTTCTCCACCAACTCAGTAAGCCAAATCAAACCGAATTAAAAGGTAAAGGACCAGGTTTAATCTGAGCAAAGCACTCCTGGGTGGTCTTGAGAGAAGGGAGGGAGAGAAAGCATGTGGCGGGTCTATGGACCAGAGCTTAAACACCATGTAGGTACAGTCTTGAGCAGCTCCAGAGGAGGAGCGGCCGCTTGGTGGGCTTTCTGAGGGGCAAGGTTTGGAGAGGGAGGAGGGAACACTGAGACAGAGTTTCCAACATAACAACCTCATTTGTAGAAGACAAAGAAAACAAAGCTTTCTGAGTTCCTTCATTGGGTCTTAAAACAATGGAGATGGGAACTACTCCATGTACATGCTGATGAATACATGGGCTACTGAGGCACTACTCAAAGGCCTATTATATTAAAGGACTCTAAGACTTCTGAGTTCTAGAATCCAAAATCTGTGTTTCAGATGCCCTTACAGGGCAAAAGCTCATAATCAACAGACGCTCAGTTTATGGAGCAGGACACCTAGCACCAATTAGTCTATTCAATCAGTGGCTTGTATTCACAAATGTTTGCTAGTATTCTCTAAGTGACAGAGTGAGAGAAAGTATAGAATACTTTTGGAAGAGGTCTTGTATGACTAGGAACTGTTGCAACATATAAAAAGGAGTCAGGACCTTGGAGAATCCTGCAGAAGAGGGGGGAAAAGGATGGTAGCCAGAGAGGTCAAGGAAACCCACAGAATCAACTAATCTGGGCTCATAGGGACTCCCAGAGACTGAACCAACAACTAAGGAGCCTGCATGGGACTGACCTAGGCCCTCTACACATATGTTACAGTTGTGTGGCTTGATCTTCTTGTGGGACACATAACAGGGCTGTCTCTGACTCTGTTGCTTGCTTCTGGGAGCCTTTCCTCCTACCAGATTGCTTCATCCAGCCTTAATAGGTAAGGCAGTGCCTAGTCTCACTGATACTTGATATGCCATGGCTGGTTGATATCCATGGGAGGCCTGCCTTTTTCTGAAAAGAAACAGAAGAGGAGAGGATGGAGCGGCAGGGAGGAGACTGGGAGGAGAGGAGGGAGGTTGGTATGTGATAGATAGATAGATAGATAGATAGATAGATAGATAGATAGATAGATAGATAGATAGATAGAGTGAACAAAAAAAGAGGAAGCCAGGAAGAAGTAATATCCTCGATAGACTGTCAACAGCAGTCATTACTGATTGTTTTGTACTGAGTAATTACTTCTGTGCCTCTGCCTCTTCATTTCTAAAGTTGGGGGGAGGATAGCAAGGCTATATATCTTTAAGATTTGCAGCAAATAGGAATTGTGATTCCAAATGTAGAGTAACAAGCATAGCTTGGCAAACAGTAAGTATCCCATAATTAATCACCATTATTACCAATAGTCTAAGGTCCTCCTGAGGCTACAGAGTGTATATTTAAAAAGCATCTAATCACTGACCTCAAGCTCTACTATAGAGCTATAGTAATAAAAACAGCTTGGTACTGGCATAAAAATCGACATGTGGACCAATGGAATCAAATTGAGGACCCTGACATTAAGCCATACATCTATTTAGACAAAGAAGCCAAAAACTGCACAATGGAAAAAAGAAAGCATCTTCAACAAATGGTGCTGGCATAACTGGACATCAACATGTAAAATATTGCAAATAGATTCATATCTATTGTCATGCACAAAACTCAAGTCCAAGTGGATCAAAAACCTCAATATAAAACCAGTTACTGTGAACCTGATAGAAGAGAAAGTAGGAAATAGTCTTGAATGCACTGGCACAGGAGGCCACTTCCTAAATATAACATTAGTAGCACAGACACTGAGAGCAACAATTAATAAATGGGACCTCCTGAAACTGAGAAGCTTTTGTAGAGCAAAGGACACAGTCAATAAGACCAAACAACATCCTACAGAATGGGAAAAGATCTTCACCAACCCCACATCTGACAGAGAGCTGATCTCCAAAATATATAAAGCACTCAAAAAGCTAGACATCAAAATACTGAACAATCCAATTAAAAAATGGGCTACAGAGCTTAACAGAATTCTCAACAGAAGAATCTCAAATGGCTGAAAGGCATTTAAGGAATTGCTCAACATCCTTAGTTATCAGGGAGATGCAAATCAAAATGACTCTGAGGTACCATCTTACACCTGTCAGAATGGCTAAGATCAAAAACACTGAAGACAGCTTATGTTGGAGAGGATGTGGAGCAAGGGTAACACTCCTCCACTGTTGGTGGGAATGCAAACTTGTACAACCACTCTGGAAATCAGTATGGCGGTTTCTCAGAAAATTGGGAATAAGTCTTCCTCAAGACCCAGTTATATCACTCTTGGGCATATATCCAAGGAATGCTCGATCTTACCACAAGGACACATGCTCAACTATGTTCATATCAGCATCATTCGTAATAGCAAGAACCTGGAAACAACCTAGATGCCCCTCAACTGAAGAATGGATAAAGAAAATGTGGCACATATACACAATGGAGTACTACTCAGCAGTAAAAAAAAAAAAATGATATCATGAAATTTGCAGGCAAATGGATAGAACTAGAAAATATCATCCTGAGTGAGGTAACCCAGACTCAGAAGAACAAACATAGTATGTACTCACTCATAAGTGGATACTAAATGGGAGGGAAGGGATGGCCAGACTGCAACCCACAACTCCAGAGAGGCTAGGTAACAGGGAAAGACCCTAAGAGGGACACATGGATGACCCTGTGAAGGATAAGTGGATGAGATCTACATGAGTGGACTGGGTGTGGGGGGATGGCAGAGGGCAAGGAGTGGGGGAAGAGAACATAGGGAAATTGGAGGGTCAAGCTGCAACAGGGACAGAGTGAGAGGGCAGGGAGGAAGATACCATGATAGATGAGGACATCATGGAAATAGGAAGAGGCACAGTGCTGAGGAGACTCTCAGGAATCCACGAGGTTGACCCTGCCTGGGTCCACTGGCAGTGGTCCAGAGGGTGCCTGGACTGGTCTACTCTGGTGACCAACCTAGCAAATAACCTAGCTGTCATCATAAAGTCTTTGTCCAGTGACAGATGGAGGCAGATACAGAGATCCATGGCCAGGCACCAGGCTGAGCTCTGGGAATCCAATTGATGAGAGAGGAGAGATACTGCAGGTGAGGGACATTGAGATCATGATGGGAGGACGTGCAGAGATGACTGGCCACACTAGTGGAAGCCCATTTACTGTGGACTGGTGGCTGTGGAGCCCCCATGGGACTGGAATAGGCCCTCTGGATACAGAAGATGGTTGTTCGGCTGGAACTGTTTAGGGGGCACCCAGGCAGGGGGATCGGGATCTGCCACTGGTCTATGGGCAGGCTTCTGGAACCCAGTGCCTGTGGCATGATACCTTGCACAGCCTTGGTGCAGTGGGAAGGGGCCTGGACCTGCCTAGGCTCAGTGTACCGGGCTCTGCTGACTCCCCATGGGAGACCTTGATTTGGGGGATGTGGGGATGTGGGTTGCTTGGGAGAGAGGTCTGGGGGGTGGGAGGAGGATGGAGGGGGGAATCTGTGGATAGTATGTAGAGTGAGTAGAAAAGTTCTTAAGAAAGAAAAATGAAAGAAAAAAATAAATAAATAAAAAGCATCTAAATAGGACTGAATATACTGTGGACATCGCAGGTCTATATCAAGATTCAAACTTTTGTGTCAACTAAGTCTACGCACTTGTTTCCCTACTCATTCCACATACAAGTTCATCAGAATTTCTCACTTATGAAGTTGCCCAGATCTCAAAGAATTGGTTCCAAGAATTTGGGAAGATGACAGGTGTCTTAGTTAGGGTTTCTATTGCTACAACGAAATACCATGACCAAAATCAAGCTGGAGAGGAAAGGGTTTATTTGGCTTACACCTTCATGGCACTGTTCATCATTGGAGGAAGTCAGGACAGGAACTCAAGCAGGGATGGAACTTGGAGGCAGAGGCTGATGCAGGGGCATAGAGGGATGCTGCTTACTGGCTTGCTTCCAATGACTACCCAAAATGGGCTGGGTCCTCCCCCATCGATAACTAATTAAGAAAATGCCCTACAAGCTCACCTAGAGCCTGATCTTACAGAGGAATTTTCTCAATTAAGGTTCCCTCCTCTCTAGTTTGTGTGTTGACATAAGACTACCTAGCACAATAGGTAGAGTTTTCCCAAAATTTTGTACAACTTCCTCCAAGTAATCCATCAGTTGAAATGGAGACAGAGGTGGGCATCATGTTTAGTGAGATCCAGTTCACCAATGAGACTTTCTATAGAGTTACATCAAGTACTTGGCTTCCTTTCTATGGTACAGTCATCAGGTTTGAATAACTCCTTCAGTGGGTAGGTGGTATTGTTCATAGTTGACAAACCAGAAAGACTGTGATAAAAGAAGTATATTGTATCAGTTATTTTTCTCATCATTGTGAAAACACCAGACAAACACAGCTGAATTTTGGCTTATTTTGGCTCATGGCTTGAAGGGACAGTCCATCATGAAAGGTACAGTGTAGTGGCACCATGAAGCAGCTGGTTACATCGCATCCACAGTCAGGAAATAGATGACTAGTGGCCCACTTCCTCCATCAAGGTTCTGCCTCCTTCCAAAAATGGCTCCACCAGCTGAGGTCCAAGTTTTCAAACACATGACCTATGTAGGACATTTCACATTCAAATCACAACAGATGTATTCTGTCTTTAAGTCCCTCTAAAGCTGTGGGTCTCGATCCCTTTGAGAGTCGAATGACCCTTTCATAGGGGTCACCTAAGACCATTGGAAATACCAGATATTTACATTGTGATTCATAACACTAGAAAAATTGTGGTTAGAAAATAGCAACAACCATAAAAAAAATAACTTTATGGCTAAGGCTCACCACAGCATGAGAAACTGTCTCAAAGGGTTGTAGCCTTAGGAAGGTTGAGAACCAGTGCTAAACCTTGACACAAGCACCTAGTTTGACAAGGTGCATAGCACAATTGGAGCCAAATAAAATCACTCCTGTTTTCTCCCAGCAGCATGTCTTAAGAATAAATCCTCCACAATAATTAGTCATAGTGGGAATTCTTTCTCCCAAGGAGTGGAAGTTTCACTCCACTCATTTTAAGGTATGTGTTCATGCTGGAATCTATAATTTTGTGATTGAGAAACCTAAGTAATGGAAATGGAGCTAGGGCCAGTAATTAACATAAATGGACTACCTGAAAGAGAATTCATGACTATTTCAGTCAGTGTGATAAGAGCTGTAACAAAAGCCACGACCTAGGAGCAATTATCCCCCCTCATCTCAGGAACTGCTTAGGGGGCTTTATGTGATTAGCAAATGTTTATTATGAATTTCCATCTAGCTCTAATTGGGTCAAATAACACATTTGGCTTCTCAGTAGGATTTGAATTGCCATAAACAAAATTTTCCTTAGTTATAGCTGAAGGGGACTGGCTTTGGATGAAGGGCCTTCTTGTATACTCATAAGACGTCTCTACATCCGTGGGAACAACTAACATTTGTTAAATACCACATCTGCTCTACAATCACATTAAATACTTCTGTGGATTCTCTCTTTGAATCTTTTCAACAAAGCTACAAGGCTTCTATCAAAGCTAGCACCATTAAAATGAGGAAAGGGGTATTTAGAGAGTTTCAAGTTGGCCAAAGACCAACTGTTGGTCAGTGTGAGGAAGTAATAGTCAGACCTGAGCAGCCTGACTCATGGAGTCCCAGCTTTGAATCTTTGTACTGCCATATGATTCTGAAAGCCTGGCATTAAATCTAGAACTCCCCATTCTCCAGGACAATGAGAAACAAACTTGTATTGATTATAAACCACTCAGTCAATGGTGGCTTATTGTAGTAACATAAAACAGGCAGGACTATATTTATAACAAAAAATTTTAAATCTTTTTTTTTTTTTTTTTTGGTCTCATGGCTTGGAAAAAAGAAGCAAGTTTTTTTCACTTCAATTGTCCTAAGCTAGCCAGAAATTTAAAGTCTGATTCTCAAATAATGTCCCACACTGTGCCCAAAGTCACTCCAGCTTTCCTTCCTGACCAAGAGACTCAATGCTAAGTGTCAAAAACGAAAGAACAGGACCCCTTGAAGAGCGACCTCACCCTAGTTCTTGGCATCTCTCAGTAGCACCCTGTCTCCTACATCCTCCTTAGCTATTCCACTTGTCCTACTCTCTAGCAAATAACTTCTTCGGATGCAAAAAATGGTCAAATGTAATCCTTTACCACATAGTTTAGTGGCAGCCACAGAAAGCCAATATCCTTTAGTCGATTTGAATTAACACAACCCTTCGGTAATTGAATGATCATCAAAATAGTAGTTTTGATAACAAATTATCCCACTTGCAGTCTGCCATTAATCCATCATCAGGTTCATTAAGCTAGGATTGAATTTCCCAAGTTCAGGGAGGGCCTCTGCATAGTGACTTATAGAGCTGCCCTTTGATTTTCTAATCTAAAAGCAGAATTGCCATACATTCCAAAGTCATCCTCATGGAAGCAAACAGCTCTATTAAAACCCGAAACACTGACACAGTTATTCTGGGCCAATAGGGCCATTATGTACACAAAACAAGATGAATGGGCAGCATATGAGGCCAAGCTTCCAACGAGGGTGAAAAAGATACCTGATTTACTGCAAATGCAAGAGGTAATTGTCATTCTGCGATATAGAGTCCCTTGTCTGCAGTACGGACTATGAGGGAGTGATTCAATCATGTTAGATGGGCTTTTTTACTTTTACCATAATAATTATTATTGACAGATTCATTTGGGGTAAGAAATGGTCTTTCAGAAAAACACTGGGGATTGTAGCAGAGCCCAGGGTGTGGAGCAGATGTGCATTATAAAGCAATATGTGGCATAATGAGAAAAAGCATTCTTCCCTACCCTATTAATTGTGGACACTACCTAGTAATCAAGAATGGCTGACCCTTCCAACCTCCAGCTAACAGATATTCATGTGTTGTAATGCATCACGATCTGAACACAAGCTCAAATGAATTGTACTGTTGAGAACTTGCATGCCAATAATTCATTTGAATACTACCTGTCCCCACTGTGTTGTCTGAATATAATTCATCAATAATATATAAACACTTTGAACAGGTGTGAGTTCACCCAATTACATAATGCAATTGATAAAGAGCTATGACAAAATTTTAATCGACAATTGTGAAGACAATTTTTAAAATATGGGAAATGCTTGCATGGTGAGAATACATGATCACAGATTGCAAAACTGTCAGAAGTTTAAGATTAAAGATGTATAATAATGCAGTGGGGGTAGAAGTAAGAAGGCACAGGCAAGCTGTTGTACTGATAGGGAGGATGACAGGCGATTTATTTTTTAATGTCCTCTAATGTTCCTTATAATAAGAATTATTTTTTTAAATCAATCCCACCACCTCATGTGAAAAAAATCAACCCCTTACTGTAAATCTATGGACTAAAATAAAACCTGCATGTGATAAATGCTGAAACATATTTCTACCAAGTTCAAAAATAGTGTTGGAATCTGCTAAGGAGGGGGCTCACATTATTCAATGTCAGATACATTTACACTCATATGTATTAGTAATTCCTTTGGTTGACTTTTCCTTGCTGTTGTCATGGCAACCATTTCCACTGCCATTAGCGCCCCTAGGGCCCAGGATTGTTCACTTATTTTTAGGCCGTTTCTCTTCTACAGAGTAATTAATACCGTGGCATGTCTGTATTGGAAACTCTAGTGATCTGTTCTGCCTTTCCATTGCTGAGTGTGCACTTTCCTCCTCTGCCTTGAGGTGCTCCTGTTTCTATTCTGCTGGTTCACTTGGGTAAATGAATTTTTGCTGCTTCTAAATATAACATGTTTGGGTTTAAAGTTTTATTTTTTTCCTGTTTTATTTTTACTGTTTCCCTATTGAATAACCTCTCTTCGTCATCAATGAAAGAGCACTTTCATGACTGGTCACATGGGACTGCTGTCACAGAAAAGAATCAAAATCCTCAGGGGAAAGATCGAAGCCTTGAAGGTGTGATATGATATAGTCTGGACCAGCCTGTCTCCAATTCCAACATGGCCACAAAACCTCAAACATCACCCTGCATTTTCTGGTATTTGAGTCATCTGATGGTCCTTTATAATTGAATATCAAGGCTAGTGATTTGTAACACGAATTGCTAAATGGTCCTTTAATAAAAAAAAGAAAGAAAAGAAAGAAAGAAAGAAAGAAAGGAAGGAAGGAAGGAAGGAAGGAAGGAAAGAAAGAAAGAAAGAAAGAAAGAAAGAAAGAAAGAAAGAAAGAAAGAAAGAAAGAAAGAAAGAAAGAAATCATAGCCAGATATTGGGGTAAATGCTGAATGATCAGAGAGACAAAAGAACAAGCCACAGCCACCACCGCTTACCTCACCAACTCACTCCTCGGCTTGAAAAAGCCTCAGCCAATAGGCCTCTAGCTGAATGAGCTTCCTCAGCCAAAAAGACTTCAGCCAAAAAAGCCTCCAGCTGCAAGGGATGCTTCTGCTGAAAAGACTTTAGCTCCCGTCTCCTCATGCCTTACAAACCTTTCTCCACCCAGCCATCACTTCCTGGGATGAAAGGCGTGTGTGCTTCCCAGTACTGGGATTAAAGGTGTGTGCCACCACTGCCTGGCTTCTGTGTTTAATCTAGTGGCTTGTTCTGTCCTCTGATCTCCAGGCAAGCTTTATTTGATACACAATATATCACCACAGTGACTACCTTTTTTTAATATGTCAAGTTAACTTTTAAATAGTAATGCCTTATATGGTGAGGTTTAATGTGAGATGGGATTATTATGTTGCTATGAATAGATAAAAATTTGTGCAAATTTTTATTGAGTAATTCCAGGTCCTCTGCAAGAGCAAGACACACTCCAGCCCAAAACTTATTGAATAAAATCCTCTCTCCTGGGTCCCATTGAAATGGCTCACTGGATAACAACAGTTGCCATACAAGCAAGAGGATCTGAGTTCAAATCCCCGAAACTCACATTAAAAAGCCAGGCTTTGCTATGCATGTGCCTGAAACCCCAGTTCTATAAAAGATGGAGACAGGGGTTACTGGAGCTTGCTGGCCATCAGCTTAGACCTAGGTTCAATGACAGCTCCTGTCTCAAGGTGATAAGGTAGAGAATAATAGAGTAGGACACTGGACATCCTTCTCCAGCATCTGTGTGAATGCCCACACATACACACATGTGCATGTACCACACATATATACACCACACACACACACACACACATACACACACACACACACACACACACACAAAACAAGCAAAGAAACTAATAAAAAATCCCTCTCCCATAATAAAGATACTAATTCATTTATGAGTGCAGAACTCTTTGTTTGTTTGTTTGTTTGTTTGTTTGTTTGTTTGTTTGTTTGGACAGGGTGTCACCAAGTAGCTCCGGCTGATCTGGAATTCACTATGCAGGCCAAGCCTGCCTCAAATTCAGAGATTTGCCTGCTCTCTCTGCCTCTGCCTCTGCCTCTGCCTCTGCCTCTGCCTCTGCCTCTGCCTCTGCCTCTGCCTCTGCCTCTGCCTCTGCCTCTGCCTCTGCTCTGCCTCTGCCTCTGCCTGAGTAAGGGGCAAGCACCACCAGGCCCAGCTCCCTTAGCCTTACCACCTCTTAAAAACCCCTTCTTTCAGCATCACGGTGATGTCTGTTCCCAGCGCTTAGACTTTGAGGGACACATCATAACACAGCACGACCTTTCTGCCTTTCCAAATATGCAGGCACTTTAGGTTCTGCTATCAAATCAGTTTTAAAAAACTAGCAGGGCATGGTGGCATATGCCTAGAATCAGAACACTTTTTAATCTGAGATAGGAAGTACATGAGTTCAAGGCAAGCCTGAACCACATAGGAAAACTCTGTCAAAAAAAAAAAAATTAATACACACTGACTTTTAAGAAGAAGCTCTTAAATTTCACTAACAGCACACCACTGTTTTACCCAACAGACATTCACTGAACTCTGACAGGTGTGTGTGTGTGTGTGTGTGTGTGTGTGTGTGTGTGTGTGTGTGTCTCGCTGCTCACCCCCACTCACAAGCACCTAATAAGTCGATTCAGGATGGGTATAACCAACACTGAGCAGCATGGATGTGTGTGTGTGTGTGTGTGTGTGTGTGTGTGTGTGTGTGTGTGTGTGTATGTTGGAACATAATGGAGAATGTCACATACCAACTAGAATTGTCTGGCATTGTAGGACTATTTTTTTTATAATATTTTTTAGAGTTCCAAAATTGGCGTTTATTGTTAACAGATAAGAGAGTAGCAGTTTTCTAGCCTAGTAGATGGGCCAAATACAGCATGGGGGGGGGGGGGAATTTTCAAAGGACATTTGTTCCACCTTTTAAGGCATACTTGAAAATGCACCAGAAGATGGCATTTTAAAATGTTCCCTTTTTATAATGGCTGCCCAGCATTAGCCTTCCCTCTGCCAATGCGCACACACGGGAGACAAAACCAGCAGCCCATCAAAACACCAGCTGTCAGGAGACACTGACACATGGCAACCTCAGTTAACTCAGGCAAAGAAATGCCTTCGCTTGGGCACCCTGCTCTTGTCCCTCCTCCCTCCTGTGGCCAGCACTGCGGTGGCACCAACAATTCCCCCTGCCCCACCATTCTCTGGATGCAGTCCTTGAGTGTAGTTAGAACATTTCCATTGTGATGCGTGTTCAGATTCCCAGCCTCATCAGTGCGGGACATATGTAGGACTTCTCCCCATTTGTATGGAAATTCAGGTGACCTATCTGTTCCAGGCCCTTGCCCTCACTTCCATGTCCCTTGTCTCTCAATAAGCTGACAAGACTTCGTCTCCAAATGCCTTTTCTCACTGATTTATCAGGGGTTAACAGGTTCATACTATTTCAAGGGTCCAGGTAATTAAATCATGCTAACTGAATTTACACCATTTCTCCAGAAGATTGAACGAAAAGAAATGAGATTAGATCACATAGGAGAGGAAATTCAGAGACAAAAGAGAAAATTTTGAGCATATGTGGTGTTTTGAATAAGAATGACCTTAGTCTCCAGGGAGAGGAACTGTTTGCAAGGATTCAAAGGATTAGTAGGTGTGGGTTTGCGGGGAGGGGGGTAAGTGTGGCCCTTTGGAGGAAGTGCATCGCTGGGGGATGGGTTTTGAGGTTTTGAAAGCTCACACCCAGCCCAGTCTCTGTCTCTGTCTCTTTCTATCTCTGTCTCCTCTCCTCTTTTCTCCCAGCTGCTTCTCCAGCACCAAGCCTACCTGCTGCCATTTTCTCCCCATCGTCTCACCTCTGAAACTGTAAGCAAGCCCCTTGTATAAAGAGCTGCCTCGGTTGTGGTGTATCTTCACAGCAATACAACAGTGACTGAGACATCATATCGATCAAATGTTCCAGTGGTTTCTGTGAAGGCTACAGGATCCCAGTCATCAAAGTTCTTCAGAAAAGAGTCACTAGAGACCCACCTTCTTCAAAGTAGTTGATTTCTTCCCCTTACAGAAAGTGTCCACTAGAAAGTATGACAGCAGGACACCCTGCTAACTGCCTTCCCAATATCTATTCCTTCCTTTTCCTAGATAACAGGCTCCCCCATGCGGCAAGAGACTGGCATATAAGCCAGCCAATAAGATGCAAGTAAAGGTGACTGGGGGGAGCTTCTAAAGACTTTTCAGAATTTGTACCATGGCGCACGTGAGTGAGCACACACACACACACACACACACACACACACACACACACACACATACACACTTTATACATGCATACAATGTGTTTTTAATCATATTCACCCTCCACTCCCACCGTCTATCTCCTTCCAGATCCACTTACACCCACACCCATACCCTCCTCAACTTCCTGACCTTTTTTTTTAGATTTATTTATTTACTATGTATACAGCATATATGACTGCAGGCCAGAAGAGGGCACCAGATCTCATTTACAGATGGTTGTGAGCCACCATGTGGTTGCTGGGAATTGAACTCAGGACCTCTGGAGGAGCAGTCAGTACTCTTAACCTCTGAGCCATCTCTCCAGGCCCCGCCCTTTTTTTTAATAGACCATCAAGTCCAATTTTTGCTATCTATATACCCACAGGTATTGGGCCATCCACTGCCCTCCCCCAGAAGCCATCAACTGTCAATAGCTCCCCAGACAGTGGTGGGAACTTGTGAGCCCCTCCCCTCTCCGTGCTGAAACACTGACGGCAGTGATCCTGTGCGGGTCTTGTGCAAGCTACCACAGCTGCTGAGAGTTCGTGAGTACAACTTTCCTACCATGACCAGAAGACATTTTTGCTCTGATCCTCCCTGTTCTCTGGATCTTAAGATCTTTCCCTCTTTTGTGATGGTCTCCGAGTCTTGACCAGGGTAGAGGGAAGACAGTCATATAGGTATCTTTGCATACTGCCTTCATCCTACCCAAAGGTACTATGCAGGCTGCTGGCAAGAAGGAGTCATCAACAGTGTTACTCAGTTGTGAACCCAGTGAACTTGTGGCAAGATATCCTATAGGTGAAATAAGAGCATTATGGGGTTAACCAACCACTTTCTGCTTGTATTTGAGACCTGTTGCCCAAGAGGAAATTCATGCCTAATACTGAGTTCAAAGGTCCCTGGAGTGAACCTACTACTATTATTTTGCTAAATGGACACACTATCAAAGTGCCCTCCAAGTTCTATCTCGGTCAAACATCATCAGAGAAATTTCTTCGTGCAGAGGACAGCAGCTAACAGAGATTCTCAGTTGAGCAAAGGGCTGAGAACAAATGTGTGTGGAGCGCTCAGATGCAAATGGGATGTCACCTGGCTTTTCTCTCCCTAAAATGCTCTCCTGATTTTCTTTTTCAACCTGTAGGTCTTATCTCAGATGTCACCTGCTCAGGGATCTTGCCCTGTATAAAGCAGTTATTCAGTCATTCAGCAAAATCGCTCCGTTTTAATTCTTTGCAAGGCACGTGTTCTTATCTGTCATTTTCACTGAGTTTATTCTGTTTCCATTCAGGGGAATATAAAAGCCTCGGCAGCAGGGAGCTTGTTGCCCTCTTTGTTGCTGCATGCCCAGGTGTTTGAAAACGACCTGCCATAAAGCGGGCATTTGGTAAATGTCTGTTGGACAAATGAAACATGCCAGGACCTGCCTTTCTGATTAGGAGTCACCCTCTTCTAGTCAAGAGGAGCACAAGAGACTTTATCATGATCCATGACAAGTAGCTGGATTTCATTTCTCAGGTGGCTTTTTTGTGTGGGTCCACTACTTAACAAAAAGTCCTTGAAAATCATGATTATGAGACTGATATGATAAAGTAAGTAGCGGCTAGAGCATTCCAGGAAGCCACTTGTCATGGTGGAATGAATAAAACCAGCAATTAATAAATCAAAGAATCAAATCATAGACAGTAAGAGAACTGTGTCTTGTCCTATCACCACATCTGCACTGTTCATAGAGAGTCAGCTCAAGATGCAAATTGAATCACCCGGTAGCAGACACCTATCAGGAGCTACCTCTGTAGTATGGGAGCTACTTCTGTGACTCTACCTTTCCACCTTGACTGGTCCCATAGTCAGGGAGAGTCCACCTGAACTAGGACTCAGTGCATAGTAACACCCAAAGATTGCATACTTTGATCATCACAATAAAGATAAAAGGGCCTGGGAAACACCCACTAAATATTCTCGTATATTGAAAGGCAATAATTACAGAGTGGATTCTAGTAACAGTCTCATTTCCTGTAGAACCAGTAATAAAATAATTGCATGAGAATTTGTACAGCTAACACTGTAGAGAATTTACTTGGATGCAGAAATTCTGGTGAGTGTTTTACATGAGATTGGTTATCTTTATTCCTATGTGACAGATAGTGTGAGTCTAAGAAACACAAGCCTATGTGGTTACATTATTATTATTTGACAACGTAGCACATGTATATACTCTATTTTGGTCATTCACTCACATTAGTCTTTAAGTTTTTCCCTCTCCCACAGAAGCTCCTTTTTTATCTGCCTCTTGTGTTGATTTTTTTTTTTTATCCAACCAAATTTAACAATGGTTTCTTGCAGAGCATGAGCTGGGAGTTACTTACTGGAACATGGGCAACTTATCAATGGCCATAGTACTAAAAAAGCATTCCCCCTACTCTAGCACCCATTAGCTGCCAAAGAGTTCCTCAGGGAGGGGATGATGAGTTCATAAGGCCCTCCCTCACACATGATGAAATGCTGATAGTCCAAATCTTGTGTAGGTCTTATGCAGGTAAGCACAGTTGCTGTGAGTGCATGGGTACAGTGACCATATCAGGTCGATCTTCCAGCTCTTATACTCTTTCCTTCTCCTCTTCCTCAATGTCCCCTGAGCCTTGGAAAAGCTAAGCTGAACCGTCATTTATTCTCTACACTCTGACCAGCTGTGAGTCTTGATTAATCACTGCCCACTGCAAAAAGAAGCTTCTCTGGTGAAAGTTGAGAATAGTAAAAATCTATGACTAGAAACATAAATTTAGAAGACAGTCTTACACCATCTTCATTTAGCAGAACAACAGTAACAGTTTCTTCCCTAGGGCCTGTGAACTCCCCAGAACAGGCTTTTGGCTAGGTTTACAACACCAGGCATGAGCCAGGCAGTGGTGGCACACACCATTAATCCCAGCACTTGGGAGGCAGAGGCAGGCGGATCTCTGTGAGTTCAAGGCCAGCCTGGTCTACAAAGCAAGTTTCAGGACTTCAAGAGCAGTTAAACAGGAGCTGGAGAGATGGTTCAGTGGTTAAGAGCACTAGCTGTTCTTCCAGAGGTCCTGAGTTCAATTCCCAGCAACCACATGGTGGCTCACAACCATCTATAATGAGATCTGGTGTCCTCTTCTAGCCTGCCTGCATGCATACATGCAGACAGAACACTGATCATCTCTCATTCTCTCCTCCTTCTTCTTTCTCTCTCCAGCCTAGATTTTTCCTCCTACTTATTCTCTCTTTCTGCCAGCCCACCTATCCCTCTCCTGCCCAACTATTGGCCATTCAGCTTTTCATTAGATCAATCAGATGCCTTAGGCAGGCAAGGTGAAACAAACGCAACCAGTCTTTACATAATTAAACAAATGCAGCACACTTTTACACAGTTAAATATTCTGCAGCATAAACAAATGTAACACATCTTGGCCTAGTTAAAATAAATTCTACAACAATCTCTCTGTCTGTCTGTCTGTCTCTCTCTCTCTCTCTCTCTCTCTCTCTCTCTCTCTCTCTCTCTTCTCTCTCTCTCACACACACACACACACACACACACACACACACACACACACAGCCGCATACTCCAGTTTGCATTTGCTGAATACTTCTAGGCGTGAGGCCTGCCTGGAGTGTAGTCAATATATTTTCTCCACCAAAGAAAGTGACTTTCCCTCACCCCACAGCAATCAAATGCCGAATGCTAATAGCTCTGACTAGGGGTGGAACTCTGTGCCCACCTTCCCTCCTCCATGCTGAAACTGCGTCTAGCTTGAGCTTCCACAGGCCTTCTTTCTCTCAACCTCATGGGCCCCTACTAGTCACTACAGATTAAACACATAAATATAAAAAACGCAAAGTTAGGGTTCAACCATGAATGCAGTTACTAAATACAAGGTTACATATTTGTTAATCCAAAATATAAACATGTTAATCTGATTCCCGAGCTCATATGTTCACCCTACTATGTGTATTGACACATCCAGCCCAGCCTGTTCCCTGTTGGGATACTTAGATGTTTTAAGGTTATTCTGGGACTCTTACTACCAAGACTTGGGTCTAAGTACTTAGTCTAAGAACTTGTTTTCTTATATCCTGGGGTGATTTGACTATCCAGTGTCCTCTGCAGAGACATGTCTTTATACTTGGTCCACGCTGGTGGTGTGAAGTATGGGAGTATGGGAGTGCAGCCTTGTTGGAGGATATAGCTCACTTTGGGCACACTTTGATGCTTTATAGACTGGTCCCATGTAGCATGAATCTTAGAGACTCTTATTAATAAAATCAAACCTGAGCCAGGTATTCGGGGTGAACTGGAACACCAGAGAACCAGAACAAGCCATAGCTACCTCACCTCGCCAGATCCTCAGCTGGTCTTGTTTCCTCAGACTGGAGGCCTCTGAGTCCTCATCCCAATGGCTCTCAGCTGAACTGCTGCTCAAAAGCCTGAATGCTTAACCAGGCCAAATGCTTCTAGTTTCTGGTCCTCACACCTTATATAACTTTCTACTTTCTACCACTCCCTGGGATTAAGGGCTCACTTTTTGGGATTAAAGGCGATGTGTCACCATGCCTGGCTGTTTCCAATGTGGCCTTGAACTCACAGAGATCCAGAGGGATTTCTGCCTCTGGAATGCTAGAATTAAAGGTGTGTGTGCCACCATTTTCTAGCCTTTGTATCTAGTGGCTGTTCTGTCTCTGACCCCAGATAAGTTTATTAGGGTGCACAATATTTTGGGGAACACAATACCACCACAGTCCCACCTCCTCTTTCCTCTACACTTCCTGACTGAGGAGGCTTCGCTTCACACTCCTGCTACCATGGTTTTCCACACTGTGGTGGGCTGTATACCTCTTAACCCTGAGCTAAAATACATTTTTCCTCCCTTAAGTTTCTTTTTGTCAGGCATTTGGTCACAAAAAAAGGAGGCAAATGACTAATATATACCCTAGGTCCTTGGGCATCTGATTTTGCTGCCCCTCCAACAGGTTCTAGGTAAATCTGGGACTAGATACTTGAGTCTCAAGCTCCCTGTCTCTCCTGAGATGGGTAGTTTACAGCTGGGCTCCCCAGTGTGGGCTCTCTGATGTGTCTGTCCCCTTCTTTGTAACTGAGCTCTGGCAGCAAGATTAGCAAATTTCAAAGTTCCTTTGATAGGAAGAGTATATACCAGCTTGGGGTATTTTTAAATGATTCCCTCAATGGACAGAAACAAGAAAAGGCTAGCATTCCCTTTGAAACACCACTCACCAACCCCATATAAAGTATTCAATTACTCCACTCCCAGGCTTTTATACGTTATTCTTGAATTCTGTAATGAGAACATATTTCTTAAATCACATCTTGAAGATTCTAAATTGAAAACACTAATAGACAAAATCATGCATTTCCTAATCATTTCAATCTGCAGCTCAGAGAAAGAACTTCACTGTGCCTTTTCCCTTGGACAATACTTCCCTGGATCAGACAGGATTACATCTGTATTGCTTTGTCATGTGGCCATTTACAACCCTAGAGGCAAGGATGACAATGATAACGGGCTGAAGCATGAACTCATGCTAACTTTTCTCTACCGAAAGAAAAATGACTGGGCATGGCAGCACATGCCTGTAATCTCAGCACTAGGGGGCTGGAGAAAAGCAGAAAATTCATGAGCCCAAGATCAGCCTGACCTACATATTAAAACTCTGTCTCAAAAACAGTAAAGGGCTGAGAATGTGCCCAATGATAGAGAGCTTTCCCAGAAAGTGCAAAGCCCTGGTTTCTGTTGCTAATACTGCACATTTTAAATGTGTAGGCACACACATGTATACAGTGTCGTATGTCTTTACTTTTTGGTTCATGTTTCTGAAATATTTAAAAGAACCTGAGAAAATCTAACAGAATTGGATAGGGAAAGTCGCTAAGATTGAGTCATGGTTACCAATTGTGTTTCCAAGCAGATATCAGTATATTTTTCTTAATATCAAAAAGCAGGGCATGTGAATAAGAAATACACTGGGTGAGCCAGGTGGCAATAGCACATGCTTTTAATCCCAGCACTCGGAAGGCAGAACCAGGCAGATCTCTGTGAGTTCAAGGCCAACCTGGTCTACAGAGCGAGATCCAGGACAGGCACCAAAACTACACGGAGAAACTCTGTCTCGAAAAAAAGAAAGAGAGAGAGAGAGAGAGAGAGAGAGAGAGAGAGAGAGAGAGAGAAGAAAAAAAAAAAAAAAAAAAAAAAAAAAAAAAAAAAAAAAAAAAAAAAAAAAAAAAAAAGAAAGAAAGAAAGAAAGAGAGAAAGAAAGAAAGACACTGAAAAGCTAGAAAAGATGCATCTACTATACAAGCCACTGAAATCCCCTTCTTCACTGACATAGTAGCAAACTTCTAAACGAAACTCTATGACTTTAAGAAAACAAAGACCCTGGCATACTAGAAACATAGCTAATCATGACTGTCAAAATAACTCATGTCTAGTTTGCTTAGTGTACAGTGTTTATGTGCAAAAAGAAATATCAGGGCTTTGTGGTTGGCAGCTCCTCACAGCTGTCAGAGGCCAATTTCCTTATCAGTCCAGCAGGAATGTGTAATTAAAGACAATAGCCTGAGCAGCTGTATTGGCAAAACACATCATTTGTCTCCCCTTCCCCCTGCCTTCTGCTCACAGAGCATCAGCTCCATCCTCAAGGCTCCATCAAAAGGCAGAGCAATAGAAGACACAGATCCATTTCCCACTGTGCATTGCAAAGGTCAAAGAAACAATGCACTTGAGTTAGAGCTTGAAATCCAAAAGCTCCTGAGATAGGGAAGTCTTGGAGAATAATAATAATTATCCTGAGACAGGGATGATCTAAAGTATTTAACAGTAGGCTCCACAAGGCAAAGCCCAATTTGGAATATTTTCCAAATTGTGTAGTTTGCATCCTTCCACAGATCTGATTTCAAGCTATGAATGTATCACTGGACCCAGAATCCGGGGCTAGCTGGGAAGAGGAGAGCAGGGTTCTATGCCATAGAATTTCTGCTACACACACTTACACAACAGACATGAATAATTTCATGAGCACAGACAATAGCAAAGAATAGTAAATGAGGAAGCCATGGTTTTGAATATTTATTGCCTCTATAGTACAATGTAATTTATTAAATTTTTATATAATTTAATTTTCAGTAATAGCTAGGTTTAATTACCACTTTGCAGAATTCCTGAAAGCAGTCATCTCTCACACTGGCTCCAGGCCACCACCGTCTGTCTACTCACTGGCTGCCACGTCACTACAAGTAACAAATGGCATTCTGGTCATTAACAATGAAAGAGAATGTATAACAACATTCATCATTAACAGCAGAATTTGTTTAGTTCTTTAGTAACTCTCCTGAGAACTACCTTTCCAGAATGATCTCCCTGAAGCCAGCAAGAGATTCATTTAGGAAATGCTCATTGTTGTTACCAAAACAATGAAAACCCAGATTCTTTCGATAATAAGAAATGTTGAGAATATATTTTGCTACCCTTTCTCCCCATATGTCTAACCAGATGCTAATAAGAAATTTGGTCCAAAGCACTGAGACAATAAACTCAGAGTGCGGTAAAGGGGATCCTAGGAACCTAAAAAAGATGTGATCTAAAAATAAGCAACCACGTGTGTACATGCTTAAAACAACCATTATCCAGGCTCCAATTTCTAGAAGGATGGAGATGGTGGCATGCTAAATCCCTGCTGTCCTTAACAACTGAAAACTCTGGCAACTATCTTGGGAGAAACTAAACTGAAAAGTAGAGAGGCACAGAGAAGCCAGCGGAGGCAAGCTGGATGGCTGCTTTAGCACTTCCTACACCTCAGACTGAGAGGTGAGTAATGCAGACTAGACCTTGCTCCAGTGTGCACCGTCTCCATGGAAGACTTGGTTGTGATAACGCTGTTCAGGATTAATTACATGGATGTCAACATGCTAGCCATGCTCTGTTGCCGTAGTCTGTTGTTTGTCTGTTCATATTAGGCTTTGTTTTCTTTCATAATAGAGCTGTGTGTGTGTGTGTGTGTGTGTGTGTGTGTGTGTGTGTGTGTGTGTGTGTGTGTGTGTGTGTGTTGTAAGCATGAGTGCACATGTGTGTAAAAGTACATGGAAGGCAGAGACTGATGTTGGAATATTTTCCTCAACTGCTTCTCCATCATATTATTTATGATGGGGCTTCTCACTCAACCTCAATGTCCCAGAGCTAGACTGGATGGCCAGTGAGACCTAAGGATCTACCTTCTCTCGACCAGTCTCCTAGCACTGGGATTACAGGTGCAAGTAGCCATGTCCAACTTTTATGTCAGTTCTGAGGATCCAAACTCAGAAACTCATGCTTATAAAGCAAGCAGTTCCCCCACTGAGCCCTGTGGTAAAAACTCCTTAACCTTTTAAAAATTAAATCAATTTTAACTGGCACTTGAAAACACAAAAAGTGTACATGTTAATGGGGTAAAGTTTTAGAATCTATGAAAAGGATGGACATGAAAATATAAAAGCCAACAATTCCTCTGGAGTATCCTGAAAACATGCAGCCTGCCACACAGTGCATGCTTTTTATTACAATGAAGACTCCAGGGTCTAAGAGCCCCCTGGGGTATTAGAAAATGCCATCACATCAGTCTGGAGAGCAACTCTGTAAAGTATTACCTGGATCTAAACAGAAGTTCACAGACTCTGTCATGTGGAAAGTCTAAGAAGTTAGGGCTTGGGGTACCAGCTCCTGAATGGGTCTTCTAAGGTGCCGAGTGGCCCTAGAACAGCGAGGACATGTGCACCCACTTGCTAGCAGGTCATCTTCTTTCAAATAAAACCCCATCACAAAAACTCAGACGATGCAGAATTTTATAAAATGTTCCATCTGAACCCAGAGTGTGTACATCTGTACAGCCTTGAACTCTCTAAAAATTCTAACTAGAACAATTAAGAGAAAAAAAATGGGTACATCCTTTAATAGTAACATACTCTTGGGTATTATAAAAGTAAGTGATATGTAATTGACCTGACCAGTGATTGCCTAATACTGATGGATCTCAGAACACCAGACAAGGTATCAAGGAGGCCATGGCCAAGGGTCGTGAACACTGTTGAAAGTCACTGTGCTTTGGGACTTCTCCCTGCTCCCTCGGCGCAGCAAGGCAAGACAATGGAAAGGAGCAGACCCTCCTTCATATACAAAGGAAACCATTATTCGGTTTCCGATACACACTTCAGCCACGTGCCGTACTGTTTCACGCTGTGTGATTTGATGAAGTTCTCTTCTCACTAGCACACTGAACAAAGGACATTTCCTGTTTGCATTCGTGATTCTCCTGCAGGATGAGGAGTGAGAAGGTGGGTGCATGAGGGACCCACACAGACCCCACCCTTACCTGCCCGTCCACTCCTCAATCTACTGACATCTGCCCGCTCTGCCTCCAGGAGCCCATGTTGCCCCAGGTCAGAAGAATCTTGATTCCTGTCTATCCCAGAGATACTATATCTGGAACATTTTTCTCGGGGAGCTTCTTCTTGTACTGCAGTTTAGGACTGTATCTCCCTAGCCATCCCCCTGCCCTGCAGTGTAACCTCCTCAAGCAGGCACATTTGTTTTTCTTAGAAGATTATTTGTTATCACATGAGAAAGTAAACAGGGGTGACTCAAGCTGTGCATATGTCTGGTACAGAGTGATATGGCTCCTCTGAGTTCCACCAGCAACCATTCTCTCAGTAGAGACAGGCCTGGAGATGGAGAGGGGGCCACACAGATTTCCAGAAGGAAGAAGAGCACTACCCTTCAACGAGATGATGGCACAACTCCACAAACACTGGAGCAGCCTTTCAAGAGGAGGTGAAGGTGTGTGGAGGGGCTCTGTGTAGGCACAGAGGTCCAACAGGAGCAGAGTGACAGCGTGACAGGAAGGTATGGCCAGGGTCTATGTGGTTCCTCGTCTCACTGAAGACCAATATTGACAGGAGGAGAGCTTACTGGTTTTGAATGTGAATATCTCTTCAGTGTGCTGTTAAAAAGAGAATCACATCAAATTGCTAAGTGAGCTCTGGAAGATTTATTAGGTGAGAACTAGGTAGAAATAAAATACATCTTGTGACTACAAAGGGGAAAGGTATACTTAAATATTACTTGAAAATGATTAAAAGACTCAGGAAATGCTATAAACAAAAAGCACAAAAGGTGGGGCCTGGAAGAGCCTCATGAAAAGATTCTTTCTATGTTCTGTGTATTCATTTACACGAAAGTGTCTCTTGAACCCCACAAGACTGAACTGTCAAGCAGACCTCACAACAAAGTCATCAATATGCTGTGAAATGAACTTGCTGTCCTACTGTGTACTCACTCTGTTAGTTTAACCTGCCTTTAAGAGAACAGTGTAACCAAACTTACTGTGCCTTGGAGTTCTCATGAAATCAGCGTTTACAACTAAGCTAATGTATAGCTTTAATCCTATGTACTCTGCCCCTGACCCAGAATAGTGTGTCTGTGTGGGTGTGTCTGTCTGTCTGTCTGTCTGTGTGTCTGTGTATCTGCGTTGTAATCATTTGCTGTAATCAACCAACAAACTGAAAGCAGCTTTAAACAATAAATATTCCATAAATACTGGGAATAACATATGGCTATAGCTTGACATCATAGATAACGTCAGAGGGTGCCTTGTGTTACTTTGTTTTCATTCCTTAATGAGACATCAAGGCACCCTCTGACGTTATCTCTGATGTGCTAACTCACTGACACGGTTCTGGGGGTCTTCCTTTCCTCCCTTCGCCCCTCTCCATGTAAATATATTTGTTCACTACTCAGTTGACATAGCTTCTGACCTGGGGGTCGAGGGTGGCAATCTCTCCCCGCCATGCCGCCACATGACCACATTAAGACTACTTGGTAGAAACATCATATTCCCGTGGCTACTCATTGTTACATAGTCTGAAATTCTGTTAGGATGATGGCATTAGGAGATGAGTTTGAGAGGATTATTAGAGCCTAAGAATGAAGCCCTAGAATTAGTGTCCTTGGGTGTGAGAGCAGTTATTTGGCTACTGTCCATGAGAGACACCTGTCCATGGACCAGAAAGTCAACCCACTCTACATCACTCTACATCAAAGCTGGGGATGTCATCATCTTGAACTTCACAACTACAGAAAATAAATTTGTGTTAGTTATAAACCACTCAGTTTGTGCTATTTTGTAACAGCAGCCCAAATGTCATTTATTGTCTTATTACTAAGACATCAGTAATATTTAACCACTTCCCAGTAACTAAACTGAAGACTTACTAGTCTTCAAGAGGGCAGAAGACAGTGTCTTGCACACAATGTCCCTCTCCATCAAGCAGTTCCCAGAGGAAAATGAGCATTCTTGAATTTAGGAAGAACAATGTGATCAAAGAGTCAGTTCCTGTGGCTCCATCTCAAACTCCCTGGCAACCAAAAAGTAACTTACAATGTGAAATCCAGAATGAAATTCTAAGAACTGAGCAACAGCCAATACTTTCTAAGTCTTAAGAGCAGGAATTGACAGCAAAATGTGTGTCAATTGTGTTATAGCCCATAATGCCACCAACTATTTCCTTCCCTGCAAAAGAGTAAATCCTCATCATTTGCCCTGACTCCTTGCAAGCAAAGCACATCTCCCTGACCATTATCAGAGTTGGTCATGTACTTAACTTACAATTTCTGCCACACAAAACAGAAGCTTATTTAAAGAGAGCAGTGTGTTCTTGACAGGATTCATCTTCACAAATGAAGGCCATGGAAAAGAGCCCAATGGAGCAGAGCCTCAAGTACAGCTACAACCTCAGGCAACCCACAGCAACAGGAGGGTCACAGGACCCATCCATGGAGGGCCAGGGAGTTGCTGTAGAATTGTTCTCAGAATGCTTATAAAACTGTCCAACTCAATGCCTGAAATAACATCTTGAGATGCATCCAGGAAGTAAAAACCCAGAGTTCTGTGACCTCCAGAGCTGGCATCTCACAATTCTTTGCCAGAATTTCCAAGGATAAAGAATACAGCATCACTTACAGTTGCCACATTATCAGAGGAGTCAGCCTGGAGCCCATGGATGTCACAGGACTGAGACTCACTAAAACCATTTTCAGAACTGACTGCCTTCCAGTTCTCCAGTGCCTGAAACTTATTTTAGAGAATGAACCCATGCTTATTTCCTATTTTCAGCTACTTAACATTACCTAGATATCGAGAATCTTGGAAATCTTCCATTTTTACAGGTAATCTTCAATTAAAATGTAATTTCCTTATGTGCTATCATGAATTTGACGAAGATGCCTGTGAGTATAGTGATATTAATATGAATCTGATCATTTGTCTTTTCCAAGAGCTTATCAGTGTGAGGCGATATTATCAAAGGACCTCAAGCTTCAGAATCTAGGGTTATTAAAAATCAATACTGACACCACGAACGACACACGGGTGTTCTTCTGAGAAGGAAACCACATCTGTAGTTTCATAAATGGATTTCAAAGAAAGAGGAAAGCATTTAAAGGCAGGAAAGTCAAATGCAATCATCTGAGCAAACTCCCCTTTACGTCTCCTCTCATTTAAAAGAAAAACACTGGTAAACTGGTGATGTACCTCACCTTTCTAATGATAATAATGGTTTTAACTATCTTAGATGACATTTCACCTATATAATTTTTGGAAAGAGGAAATCTATAAGCTTGCAAGTCATTTAAATTCTATAAGAAGCAGGACCAGAATTTATAAATGTGGTATTAGGGATAAATGAGTTCAGGTTACTATTTTATAAAGCACATCAAGAGTCAATGCTATGAGCACTCACCGAACATGTTCATCATTTCATCAGTATAAGAAGAAGAGAAAGGGACTGGAAAAATTCCCAAGAAAGGTTTAGATAAGATGGTCATAGGCAACATTTTATTTCTATTACTATTTTTTTTCTAAAAATGACCAATAAGTGTCGATATTGGTGTCCTCATTTATAAGATAATTTTGATGACCTAGTTACATTTTTCGCTTCAAAGCACTACAAAATTAGTGACGAGTTGTGGGACCAAGTCTAGGCAGGAAGGGAGCATGGCAGACATAACCCATAATTTACAGTCCTGGAGACAACTTGCTGAAGCTGAAAATGAAGAGCACAAATGAGAGGCTAAGAAAGTGAGCACTAGCCTCTCAGGGGATCAAGGGAATAAATATTTGAGTACAAGACTGCCCAAGGCTCCCTGGGAAATACTCAACATTCTCAGTGAAATTCACTCAAAGAATATGATTAAACTAAGAGCAGACTGGCCTTCACAGTGGCTAAACCCAGACCTGAGTCATCTCAAAGCTTATAGGACTAAGGTGATCTGTCCAGATGAGATGTCTAGAGAAGCTAGTGGGAATCTTGCCCAGAAAAAGAAAACAATGCAAGAGCCTCAGATTATCTTTAAAATTCTTCACGAACAAAACCAGGCAAAAGAAGAAGGAGGAGGAGGAGAAGAGGAGGAGAGGAGGAAGAGGAGAGGAGTGGGGGGAGGAGGAGGAAACTCGATTACAAGGAGAATATTGCCTGAAACCAGAAAGGGAAAAATGATAAAAAACAAATTCAAAAGAGATTTGAATACTGAGGAATCAAAGACAAATAAGTAAACTACTTTTTACAAAGACAATAAGTAAACTATTATTTACCTGTCAGTCAACTAAATAGAAGGCAGAGAATCGATTTAACATAAGTTAAACATAAAGTCTAGATCTCAAAGATTGCAAATGGCAAGGTGAAACATGAATGATGAGTTAAGAAAAAGATTAGATGAACTGCAACTTAATAGACATAATTCCTGAAACAAAACATCAGAAGAAAACATGTGTACTAAAGAAAACAGACTCAGAATAACGAAAAGATCCAGAAAGCTACATCACACACACAGCAGATGAGAAAGTAGCTCAAGGGGAAAAAAGGAGGAGAGGATAAAGCAGAAATAATATTTGAACAAATAACACCATAGTGTTTCCAAAAACCCCCAAAAAGTACAGAAAACTCTAAAAAGAACAAATAAAAAGGGATCAATACCTAAGCATATCATAGTCAAGCTGCTAAGTAACAGCGACAAAGAGGAAATCATAAAATCAGGCAGAAGATATAGTCAGCCCTCCCCAAAGATTCTGTATGCCCCGGTTTGACTAATCTGTTCCTACTATGCACAAAATACATTATAACAATACATTACACAGTGTTGACATTGTATTCAGCAGTATAAGGAGCTCAGACATGATTGAAGTATACAGGAGGATCTGTGGGGGTTATATGCAATAACTACAGAGATAAAATATAAGAGACTCGAACAAGTGCAGGTCTTGGGATCTGTGGGGATCCTGGAACCAATCTCTCCACACATTGCAAGGGTCGGTTGTATTAACTTTAGAAGAACAGCAATGAAGCCACCAGCTGACTCCTGGACATCAATAAAGAGCAGTAAATCAAAGAAGTATCTTCAAAGGGCTGAAAGAAAGTAACTCCCCACAAAAATGTCCTTCAAATTTTAAGGCAAAATACTTTTAATACCAAAACAATAAGAGCATTTCTGGTCAGCAATAAAGGAGAGTCCCTCAGGAGGGAAAATGATCTCAGAAAGAAGCACGGAGATGCAGCACAGCGTGGATACACAACAGTGGGAAGAGCGCATGTAGCATCCACTGGGCCTGGTGGTCCAGAGCTGTGATCCCAGCTACTCTAGTGATGGAAGCAGGGGAGTCTTAAGGTCAAGGCCACCTTGAACAACCTAGTGAGATTTTGTCTCAAAATAAAGATGACTGTGGACCTAACTCATTTGGTACAGTGCTTGCCTAGCATGCACAAAGTTCAGTCCCCAGCACCACATAAACTGGGCATGGCGGTGTATGCCTATAATTCTCAGCACTTAGAGCTGGGTGATAGGAAGACCGTCAACACAGTGAATTTGAGTTTGAAGCCAGATTAGTCATGGGACTCCCACCTCAAAATGGGGGGGTGTATCAAAACATAAATATCTCAATCCCATTGGAGATGTATTTTAAACAGATGAGGCTGGAAGTGAATAGATGAAAAATTAATATTTACAATGCCAACACTAACCAAGGGAAGCTAATGAAGCTTCACTATAAGATCAAGCAATCTTTAAGTCCAGAAGTATTGCTTGAAACAATGATGGAAATTTTATCAAACAGAAAATGAAGTCTTTGAAAAGAAAATAAGACACTGAGTTTGTATCAATCTGAGGACTCTGTCTCAAAATATGTGAAGAAGAAAAATGCTGAAAATAAAAGAAGAAATAAAGCCCACATCATGGCTGGAAATTGCTGGTATGTCCTTCTAAGTCACAGAACACGAAAAGAAAACATCTGTAAGGATTTGAACAAGCTTGACAAACTGCTTAATGGGCAAGTAGAGAACAGAGCACCCAACTAATGTTAAATAGCCTCCCTCTCCCACCTTCTCCTCTCCTCTTTCTTCCCTCTCCCTCCTCTCTCCCCCCTCTCTTTTCTCTGTCTCTCTCTCTGTCTCTGTCTCTCTCTCTCTCTCTGTGTGTGTGTGTGTGTGTGTGTGTGTGTGTGTGTATGTACATGTGCATGTGACAGTCAGAGGACAACCTCAGGTGTCATCCACTTTTTGAGCCAGTCTCTTGCTGGCCTGAGAATTTAGCAAGTGCTCTGAGTAAGCTGACCCTCAGGCCCCCAGGGATCCACCCATCCCTGCCCTCCCAGTACTGGAGTTACAAGCATATCACTCCACAACTGGTTTCCTTTTCAATGTGGGCTCTGAGGACCAAACTCAACTTCCTCATGCTTGAAAGGCAAACACTTTACCGACTAAACTATTTCTCCAGCACCATATATGCATTATTTTAAAATAACACCCAGCATCTAACAAATTGTCCAACATCTGAGCTGAAAATCAAGTTTTGACAAATCTTGACTAAACCCAATTCAATTAAGGCTATAATTAATACCAAAAAAGATAAGCAAAGAATCCTCATATTTGAAAGCTAACCAATTTATTGGTGAAATTATTAAGGCAACTGATCTCAGGTCTTCAGGGGTCCTCTCTTGGCTCCACCTTGTAGGCATGACAGTTACCGAAGCCTCAAAGGGGGTTGGAACTTCCAGATCAAAGATGGAATGGCTACCCACTACACCAATCCCCTTCTGAACATCCCAGGAAGCCAGACACAGTGACTAACACCTGTGGTGATCCCAGCACTCAAGAGCATGGGATAATATGATTGTCGTGAGTTCAAAGCCAGTATGGCCTGCAAAGAAAATTCCAGACCTGACCAGGCTTTGGAGTGAGAATCTTCCTTACAAAATCAAAATTAATAACAAGGATCTAGAGATAGCACAGTGGTTAAGGCATTGGCTGCTCTTGCAGAGGGCCCAGGTTCAGTTCTCAACACCTACATGACAGCTTACAACTGTCGCAGCTCCAATTCCAGGGGATCACACACCCTCCTCTGGCCTCAGTGGACACCAGGCATGCATGTGGTATACGTACAGATATTCAGACAAAACACTCATACATGTAAAATAAAAATAAAATATTTTAAATAATAAATAAGAATAAGTAAATGCTCCTGAATCAAATATGATCATGGAAGTGAGAACTACCAGGAATAACAATACTACATATTCATTTAAACTACATATTCATTTTCATAGGTGAAAACTAATATCACATCAAGAGGGCATTTATGGTTGTCCCTGTACATATTAGAAAAATGAGAAAAAGGTTAACTTCTTAAGTAGTTAGAATGATGAAAGAGTGTCAGATTAAAACCACAGAAAGAGAGGAGACAATAAAGACTCTATTGGAAATTTAGCAACTAAAAACTAACCACGTGAGAGGACAACAAAGAATAAGATGATGCTCTGAAAACCCAGATGAAGGCTGTCCATGGCCAGAGAAGTTAAAACTAATAAATAAAATAAAATAAAATAAAATAAAATAAAAAAGTTAATGATCTTACAGCAGCTGTGGTTACCTGCACAGATCAAGTCAATTGGTAATCCATCATCATGAATGGGGAGGGATTCACAAGGCCCCCACCCCTACCGGAGGGGATAACCGCAGCGGTTGGTTGCTGGGGAGAAGGCAGCCATTTTTCTTTGGGGGTGTGGCCACTGATAGGTTGCCAGAGCACCACTGAATGACCCCACATTGATTCTTCTATGGGCAGCACTTAATTAGATGCTGGGGTGGGAAAAGAGCACAGGATATGAAGGTGGGGCGTAGGGACATTTGCTGAGGAGAACCTAGAGAGAGTTGAAGGGGGAAATAGGGAATGGGTATGATCATTGTATATACCTATGAAATTCTCAATGGATAAAATTTTAAAACATAAAACAATAAACTAAAGTTAAAAACCGAAGTATGGGCATAAAAAGCATACAGTACCATTTCTAGAAATACTCATATATAATGGGGTATTAACAACAACAATGAATTTGGAAGTGATAAATGAAACAGACTCATTCTAGAAAATGATGATTTATTTTTTAAATCTAAATAGTCCTGTATCTATGTTATTAGAAAAACAAAATGTAGCCATTTTTAGTGTAGCAGCATATTACAAACATTTCCTTATGTCATTACATACACTTCTTCAGTGGCTTAACACATTTATAACAGTAGCAAGAAAAAGATTGCATGTTCTTAACCATGTGACCTTTAACAAATTCCACATCACACCCTCCCTACACAGTTTTTGAGTACTGGTTGCTTTGGTTTTGGTTTTGGTTTTTGAGACAGGTTCTTACTATGTAGTCTTGGCTAGCCACATGTAGACCTGGCTAGCCTCAAACTCAGAGATTCTGCCCCTGCCTCTGCTGGGATTAATGTGTGTACTAGTACACCCAGCCTCAATTACTGATCTTACAGCTACTTCATCTGCTTAGGACGGTGCCTGGACTAAGGAATAGCTTCAACAACATAGCAATGAGTACACTAAATGACTGCGAGGCAGCCTGCTACCCAGCTTAAAACAGCCATAAGCAAATCCTTATCCACCTTTGCACATTTTCCTAATTTCTTCTTGATAAAATCCTGCGAGTAAAACTGATAGATGGAAAGGGACCTGTGACCTATTGTACCAAAGTTCCCTTCAGAATAAGAGAATCCACTTACATTTCCACACACAGCATGAAAATACATGTTTTCATTCTTCATTTTTTGCCAATGGAATAGGAGAAAGTTGCAGATCGATGTATCTATCTCTGTGTTTGCTAATTCAGCACCAATTGTTGTTAGAGACAGTAGCATCTGCACTTGTTCTTTCAAATTGCTTTTTCATATATTTTACCAAGCAGAAGACAGGGAGGAAGACCGCTGGTCAAGAAGCCCCAAGGCAGAGGTGTGTGTGAGAGAGAGAGAAAGGGGAGTGTGGAGAATTCGTTATAGAAAAACACGGGAGCAGGGAGAATATTAGTCTCAAAGATCAAAAGTCATATACATTTTCTTTGGAGGTCTTTTGCAAGTTAAAATTATATTGCATCCATTATCGGTTTTATCAAATCATGTTTTTGCCGTACCAGGTGTGATGTTTTAGACATGACATCAGAAAATGAGACAAATATAGTGCCAGGCAGCACTTGCCGAAGTTGGGTCTTCAGTGGTTTCAAATGAGAAAGGAGTCAAGTGCCTGGGGTCTGTTTATCAGGACCAGAACTTGCTCCCATGCTTTACATGCATGCAGCATTGTTTGTGCTGTGGCACTGACAGTCCAGATACTGTCGATGCTCCCGAAAGAGCAGCTGA
Source organism: Peromyscus leucopus (assembly GCF_004664715.2). Taxonomy (NCBI): domain Eukaryota; kingdom Metazoa; phylum Chordata; class Mammalia; order Rodentia; family Cricetidae; genus Peromyscus; species Peromyscus leucopus. The sequence continues at coordinate 59,783,443 of NC_051064.1, read as the reverse complement.
TTGAAATCATTGAAACTGAGGACAGTCTGAGCTTTGGTCAAGATAAGCTCTTGTTAAAGACCTAGAGAAAGATGTGAGGAAGGTAGGATTTCTCCTGCAGAAGCGGACTGGGAGGCTTGAACAGAGCAGGAGCTTCCACAAGAAGTATCTCCAGAGCTGGGTGTGTTGGTGCACACTTTAATCCCAGGACTGGGAGGCAGAGGCAGGCTATGTCTATGAGTTCAAAGCCAGCCTGGTCTACATTCTGAGTTCCAGGCCAGCTAGTGCTCCATAGTGAGATCCTGTTTAGAAGGAGGAGGGGGAGAAGCAGCAGCAGCTTCAAATGGAAGTTATTTTTGGCAGTCTGGTGGGACAAACCTAATTTTGCTAGTAAAATTTGGTTTATAAAATCAGTAATTAAACCTCTCTTGTGAATAAATCTACAAACACATCAAAAAGATAAAATTGTACTCAATTCAATGAGACACAATAATAGAACATGAAAGCTTGGAAAAGCAGAGTAACAAAAGACAGGCAAATTACTCAGCTGCAAAATGGGTATAGAATTTAGTCTCTGTTTTAAAGAAACGACCCTGACCCTTTCAAGTACAGCTGTAAGAATTCAGACCCTAGCTCTCTTCAAGTGCCACAGGCATAGAGGCATCTTGATAACAGCATTTTCAAACTTATTTTGCAGTGACTCCTGATGTCCCAAAACATACATATTTAAGACTGGCCTGGGCAGTCTTAAATCTGAAAGGAACCCACTATATAGTCTAGAACCCACTATATAGCCTACACTGGCCTCAAACCTGCCTCGACCTCCTAGGAACTGGTGTTATAGGCATGAACCACTACATCCACTGAAGTGGCAAGAACTTTGAGCCCTTCCACATCCACAGTCTCTGTTTATATCAAACAAGATGGCATCTGCTTTCTTGTTTCAAGTTTTTATTCTCAGTGTGTGTGTGTGTGTGTGTGTGTGTGTGTGTGTGTGTGTGTATCCCTGTCCATCCATCCATCCATCCGTCTGTCTGTATTTTGCTTGAGAATAGCCCCATGGCTCATAGGTTTGAATACTTGGTTTCTAGTTGGTGAAACTGTTTGGGAAGGATTAGGAGGTATGGCTCTATTGGAGGAGGTGTGTCACTGGGGGTGGACTTTGGGGTTTCAAAAGACTCCCACCATTCCCGGTCTTTCTCACTCTCTTCCTTGTAGCTGTGTCTCAAGATTTGAGTGCTCAGCTACTGCTCCAGCACCATGCCTTGCCTGCTACCATGCTCTGTGCCATCATGGTCTCTAACCCTCTGAAACTATAAGCCCCAAATAAAATTATTTTGTCTATATGTTTCCTTGGTCATGGTGCCTTATCACAGCAATATAACAGAAACTAAGACCGTGTGTGTATGTGTGTGTGTGTGTGTGTGTGTGTGTGTGTATGATTAGCCCCCATTAGGCTTAAGCTATAATGTTTCTGCCATGAGTTAAATGTTAACAAATCAACAAAAATATTAAATAAAATGTCTGGGAACAGAAACACATAAAAATAAATTATATAATGGTTGACAAAAGAAAGGAAAGAAAAGAAAAAGTGGAACTAAAGACTGACAGGAATCTAACCCTGTGTTACCTCCAGGAGCAATGGCTCCATATTGATTAATTCAGTGTTCATCTAACTTTATAAGACTCAGCAAATGCAAAGAAAGGGGATGAAATATGTATGCAAATGAGTCATAGAAACTTATGAGTTGTAGCTGAAGTTTTCTCCAGTTCTGCCTGGCCCACGGTCAGGACAAATCTCTCTCACCCGCCAGTCCCACGGCTGCTCAGACCCAACCAAGTAAACACACAGAGACTTTTATTACTTATAAACTGTATGGCCATGGCATGCTTCTTGCTAACTGTTCTTATATCTTAAATCAACCCATTTCTATTAATCTATAAGTTGCCGTGTGGCTCGTGGCTTACCAGTATCTTAACATCTTCTTATGGTGGAGGCTGGCAGCGTCTCTCTGCCTCAGCCTTCCACTTCCCAGAATTCTCTTCTCTGCTTGTCCCGCCTATACTTCCTGCCTGGCTACTGGCCAATCAGCATTTTATTTATACAGAGCAATATCCACAGCATATGAGATCTACTTTTTTAAACGATTAACTTTTGTTTTATGCAGATGAGTGTTTTGCATATGCATCATGTGAATTCCTAGTGCCCACAAAGGCCAGAAGAAGGCATTAAATTTCCTGGAACTGGAGTTATAGGCAGTTGTAAGCTGCCATTTAATATTTATTAAACATTTATTGAAATATTTTTTGAGGCTGGAGATGTGGCTCAGAGGTAGTGTATTTGCCTAGTATGTGTAAAGCTCTAGGTTTAATTGATAGTACCACACATAAAAAATCTATGTTGAGTTCTTACTGTGTGCTGGGTATAAGGTGGTTTTGAGACTTGGGAAATAATACAATATGTGACACTTTGCATGCTAAATGCTTTGAACTGCAGCACATCAGAGAGTCCTCAGAGGCACAGTTTCTCTCTCCCCTTCTCCTGTCCTCCAGGTTCCTATCCTTCAGAGACTCCCCAAAGCAGTTGCAGAAACCAGAATTCCTCTTCCCTAAGGATCTTTGAAACTAAGCCCCTTTTCCCAAAGCAAGCCAGAAAGCCTAAAAATATTACTCTAACCATCCCCTCTTTGTGTCTTAGAACTGACTGTAAAGAAATTATCTGACCTACCTTGCCTGATAGTAGATGACAAGATTCTCATTCTAGAAGGTGTCCTGCCCATACCTGGGAGAAAGAAATATTATGCAGTAAGGAAAGAAGAAATCTGAACAAATAGCCTCGTTGATTTCCCCATCTTGGCCTGCTACATTGTCATGGTCCTTTCATCCAATCACATTTCTACATGACTGCTCATTCTTCATCAAATGTAAGCATAAAAATGTCAAGTCTTCCCTAAAAGCTGCAATGTCATTTAAGACTCCTTTTTTGTTTTGTTTTTTGAGGCAGGGTACATATAGCCCAGAGTGGCCTTGAATTCTGTTCCTACTGTCACCTCCCTGAGCTCTGGGATCACAAGGACCTGCCACCTACAGGCATAAAACGTAACCTATTGTCAGGTGTTTGTTTTCCCCCTTATTAGCTTCTCTCTCGTCAGAGGAATTTGGACAGTGATCCTCATAAGGCTGATAAGAGGCAAACAGAAGTATCATGAAGACCCTTACATAATATGCAAATACAGACATGGCCTGACTTCCCAACCATGGCCCAGTCTGAAGGGCCCGTGATTTGCCTATTCTATATTGTGTCTGTTTTGAGTGGTGAATACAATCTTAGCCAATAATCACATGCTATGGGATGTTCTGTATGTCCTGTGGGAGCCTGTTCTTGGGTTCCTCGTGGCTTTACCCAGCAGGTCCGCATAGAGGATGATTAGGACCACAAGCCTGAGTGCAGGTGTCTGAGATGGTCTGCACTTGGCTGTGCTGGGGGATGGTCTGTATGTCAAGTTGCTCTGATTGGTCAATAAATAAAACCTGATTAGCCGTGGCTAGGCAGGAAGTATAGGCAGGACTAACAGAGAGGAAAAATAAAAGAACAGGAAGGCAGAAGGAGACACGGCCAGCCACCCGCCAGGACAAGCAGCATGTGAAGACACCGGCAAGCCACAAGCCACATGGCAAGGTATAGATTCATGGAAATGGATTAATTTAAGCTATAAGAACAGTTAGCAAGAAGCCTGCCACGGCCATACAGTTTGAAGCAATATAAGTCTCTGTGGTTTTTTGGTTGGGTCTGAGCGGCTGTGGGACTGGTGAGTGACAAAGATTTGTCCTGACTGTGGACAAGACAGGAAAACTCGAGCTACAATCACATACATGAATGAATGAATGAATGAATGAATGAATGAATGAATGAATAAGTGAATGAATGAATGAATAAGTGAATGAATGAATGAATAAGTAATGAATGAGTGAATGAATGAATGAATGAATGCACAACCTGGATGAGCAGTTGGCAGGAAAAGAACATGTTCACTAACAAAGAAGCTTCCCAACTTAGATGAAGGTGAGACACAGGATGTTCAACGCAAAAGTAGGAACAAAGTCAAAAAGCACATTCTGTAGAAACAGAGGCAGGCCCACTGTACCCTAAGCAATAGATATGAAAGACAAATGGCCCCAAGCAGCCAGAGAGGCAGGCAGGAGGCAAGCCAACCCTGGCTTTATAAGCCAAGTCCAGAAATGCTGGGCTTATTCTGAACAACCACTAGTGAAGGGTGATTCGATGTGTTACCTGAAAAAGAGCACCCTGGAGCAGCATTTAGCTGGAAGGCAGAGGTGAGTGGACAGGAGCTGGGCAGAAAGAACAAACTGCCACAAAGTCCTTGCCGTGTTTTTGGTATAATGACAGGCTGACAACCTCACAGATGTGAACTGGAAAGCCTGACCTTGCACAGAGGAAGAACGATGAGGTAATTAAGCTGGCCACAATAACGAGTTTTACATCCCTTATTCTAAAAGTTACACACCATTGCAATATCATGTGTCTTTTCAGTTATACTCGAGTTTCCTTTCAGATGCATCCTTAATCTTTTTCCACTGATTTCTCTCGTTTTCAAAGGCTATAACTGAGTCTCCCTTTAAACTCCAGAAGTCTGCTTATGTCACTTTTTTAAAGTATGCTATACAGATTCACATGACTATAAGGACACCCTCCTCTGTGGACCCCAAAATAATGTCTAGGAAGGATAGAGGTAGTGAGAAACTTTGAATTTAACTCATGTATTTCAAGGCATTTCAAGTCAGGGCAGCAAGGTAACTCGGGTAAAGGTGCCTGGCGATGACCTAAGTTGGGTACTCTGGACCCACAGGGTGGAAAGAAATGATTCCTGATAGCTGTTTCTACCTCCATATGCACACCATAAAACACATGCACTCATACACAGGCACACGAAAACCAACAAATAAGCAAATAACTAGTCATAAAATATTAATATTTCTAAGTAATCCAATTCAGGCTCTAATGCATCTGGCTTAGCGCTGTGGCTGTTCTCCTTTGGCTTGCCCATGAGAAGGCTCATAAATACATGGCAAACATTGGGTTTTAAAACAGGAGGTGAGGAGAAGAGAGAATTACAGCTGAAGAGAAGAAGGAAAGAAATTCCTGTGTAACCTGTGGGAATCCTGATGTGACCACCAACTGTAAACAGACATTTTTTAAATTTTTTTATGTATATGAGTACTCTATCTGCATGTATTCCTGCATGCCAGAAGAGGACATCAGATCCCACTATAAATGGTTGGGAGACACCATGTGACTGTTGGGAATTGAACTCAGGACCTCTGGAAGAACAGCCAGTGCTCTTAACCACTGAGCCATCTCTCCAGCCCCCAGACATTTTTTAAACAAGTGATGTTATTAGCTCTGAAATGTTCATGATGATACACATATGTGTATGTAAACATCATCAGAAATGTATATTCAACTTACCAATAAACTGGTGTAATGTAATTACAAAATAGAAAATGTGACCATTACCATGGAAGTGTGTCAGAAAACTCTCATGTGGTCAAGGACCACAGGATAGACAGTTGGGACAGAATGTGGCAAATTGCCCAAAAAAGGCCATAAAGATTTGGGTTGCCCAAGTCCCATGCTACACACCAGGAACAGCCTCTTTCTCTCAGCCTGTCTCCCTCACTTTCGGACCAGCCTGGTCCAGCCCACTCCCCACAGTGATCCAGCCATACTTGATCCAGAATCCCAGAGCCCTGTGTCTGCCCAGTTGGAACCCTCTTGTTTTATCTAGTTCTGTCCCTGACACCTAGGACCAGTTCATAGGGCCAAGGAAAACTTGTTCAAGACTCTTTGAGCAAACTGACGAAGACAATGGACTGCAGCAGAGAAACAGAAGATCTGGATAGAGGTTGCAGACCCAAATGCTGGACAAATAGAGGAAACCAAGACTTCAGTCATGCTGTGAATTAACCTCATCCTGAGCTTTGTAAACACCTCAGCTGAAAGAAGGGGCTGGAACAAAAGAGAAAGATAAACTCAACCAACAAACTTGCTCAAGAACCACAAATCCCAACTCAGATAAAAACAAGAAAAACCAAAACAACATGTCTCCTTCAAAAACTAAAAACACACAGCAACAGTTCCTAATGGGAGAAAACAGCTACACGGTTTTCGTTTCTTCTGGTGTCAATACCCCTTCGTAATAAAATTTTGTAGCTTCCCCGCCACCAAAATCACAAATCCAAGTACTCAAGAAGCTGAGGTAGGCAGATCTCTGTGAGTTCCAGGCAAGCCAGGGCTATACAGAGAGACTCTGTCTCAAAAGATAAGAAAGAAATAAAAGGGAACAAAGAAATAAAGACAAAAGGAGAAAGACCATCTAAGCCAGGTGTGGTGACACACACCTGTAATCCCAGCTCCCAGGAGGCTGACGCAGGAGGATTGGGAGTTGGAGGGCTAGCCTGGACTATATATAAAACCCTGTCTGAAAAAAGGCAGGAGTGAGAGGAGAAGGGAATGGACGAAAGGGAGTCTCTCCATTGCTTTGCATGGAATCTTGCCGCGGATCTTAACTGGCTAACAAGACACTGCCAAATGTATAACAAAAGCAAAGCTGGAAACCACTTGGCCTGAGGAGGTGCCCCTCTGCTGCTCTCCTAGCCTTAAGATGCCAAGTAAATAACCCCAGAGTGGCCTACTTAAAGATTCGAAGCCACACAAAGAAAACGGTGTCTCTGGCTTGTGGACTGCCAACAACCACACACGAGAGAGGCCACCACTGAGTGTTGACCTGGACCAGAAGGACTTACTTGCCAAAGAATTGTGGAAACTACAGAAAACAGTTTGACTAAACCACTCTAACTTTGGTGGGGCATGTTGCGTGGCAAAGGTTCATAAGCTAAATATGTACTCTGTCATTTCCAAGAACTGTATTGTATCCAAAGGGCAAGTAAAAACTGAAAAAGGTTTTCTTTTCTTTAGAAATAATTACATTTACTTGCTTTTGCTAGTATATAAAAGTATAGGAGAAACCTGCCTCTTCAGTATCAATCAGGATTTATCATGATTAGAAATAACCTCAACCATGTGCCCACAACTTTGACCAAAAAACAAACAAACAAAAAAAACTAAAAAAATAAAATAAGAAAGGCTGACGCCTTGCTTAGATGGAATGGTCTTCCTTAGGGAAGATCCATCATTTGCTATAGGTAATTCCCAAGGTCACCTGAGTCCTGAACACCACAGGAACAGCTCTTCTGTCATGGGCCTGCATCACCAGGGCAACAGACTGCCTTTTTGATGGACAATAGAGCTCTACAATACTTTGATATCATTTGACATTGCATTTAATAGAAAATCATGGATCCTCTAGATATTTCATGTCATTTCAAACTGAACAAGAAGACATAAGACAATGGAATACCCTGAAAGAAAGGCAACCCGGGTTCAGCAGAACCCACCACTGTTTACATCAGGAAGCACAGCGTCAGTCACACACAGGATGCTTCCAGACTGCCTGGACCCCCTGCCCACCATGGCGGCCGGGAGAGTTATGGAAGCTAATCACTTCATGAACATGTACAGGAAAGCCATCCAAAATGACACATCTCTGTTTTTGTTCTCACCAACACCGACTGAGGTAAAAGGCATGTTCAAGGGGCAGATGTGCTGCAGGAAGTTTAAAGTTAGGGACCACTCATTATGCAGCCAGCAGCTAGGCTTCTGGGGTGATAGTCAGTGAGCATCCAGCTGGATCTCTCTTCTTTTTGTCATGGCCACTAAGACATTCTTGCATTCCAAATACTGCAGAAGAGGATTCTTCCATGCATGGACAGTGGCATCTGGCCATACTTAAGGAAAGCCCTACAAGGTTTTCCTAGCCAGCTTGCTCTCAGTTTGAATGATCCCTGCTATAATCTTGCTTCACTCTCTTCCAATGCCAAGCCTCCTTTAACCTCCTCACTTCCATCAGATAATCTAACCTCCTACCACAAAGAGAAATGATGGACTCGGACTGGAAGTCAGGAGAGTGTCTAACTTTGTGGGAGTTGTTCCCCCACCCCAGGAGTTGCTTTTTGAGACAGTGTCTCACCGTGCAGCTCTGGTTTTCCTGGAATTCACTATGTAGACCCGGCTGGCCTTGAACTCATAGGCTTTTTATTTTATTTTAGTTTCCACCTTTTAAATTTATTACAGATAACTGAAACTAAGGTTGCAAATGCACAAAACTGACTTTATAAGGATATCTTTGCATTTTTTAAATGTGTTATTGTTGTTGGTTGTGTGTTGTGTGTGTGTGTGTGTGTGTGTGTGATGGCACATGTGTCCAGGTAACACGTGGAGGCCTGTGGTGGTTTAAAGAATGGGCCCCCATAGGCTCATATATTTGAATGCCTGGAAGTGGCACTATTTGAAAGGATTAGAAGGATTAGGGGATGTGGCTTTATTGGAGGAAGTGTGTCACTGGAGGCGGGCTTTGAGATTTCAGAAGCTCATCCCAAGCCCAGAGTCTCTTTCTCTTTCCATGGATTAGGATGTAAAGCTCTCAACTACTGCTTCAGCATCTGCCTGCATGCTGCTGTGATTCCCTTCCCTGCACGATGATAATGAACTAAGCCTCTGAAACTGTAAGCTAGCCCACCAATTAAATCCTCTTTTATAAGAACTGCCATGGTCATGGTGTCTCTTCATAGTAAGGGAACACTAATTAAGACAAGGTCATAGGACAACTCTGTGGAGTTGGCTCTCTTCTTCCACCTTTGGAAGATCCACCCTTCCTCCTGTTCCCAGGCTTATGCAGAACTCTGGTCTCCAGGCTTGTGAGGCAAGTGCTTTTTTCCCACTGAGCTATCTCACTGCCTGCACGCCCCTTTTTTAGAGATATGGTCTTGGTGGTTAGTCAAGGCTAGCCTCAAACATATGATCTTGCCTTAGCCTCCCGAGTGCTAGCATTACAGGTGTGAGCTACCACACTACAGCTGTAAAATAGCATTTTCATAATACATTTAATTACAATAGTTGAAGGGAAATCTGAGAAGATCTGACCAGGGACATGTCTCAATGCTGTCCCATACCCACTTCCCTTCCTTAGTAAATAGAAATGTGCTATTCTCAAATTACTTTGAAATAAAAGGAGTATGCATATCTGAAAAGCCAGTGAGTGTGTGTGTGTGTGTGTGCACAGACACACAATATATCTGATAAAAGGAAATATTTCATATAATGAAAGCTGTCCTACAAAAAAAAATTACTATGAAGAGGAAAAGAAGACAGCCTACCTGGGTTATTGTGTGTGTGTGTGTGTGTGTGTGTGTGTGTGTGTGTGTGTGTGTGTGTGTTTTAAGCCAATACTCTGAGAGCTGAGAATTCTCCCCCGACACAGACCTCCCCACAAGGGTATACCCATCATTTACCTAAATACGGGGAGTCTAACAGGATCTAGCTACACCCTGTCTGTGTATGCTCTAAAATAATTAACTTGTTTCTCATTTCCCTGGTTTTGTTAAGTGTAAAAATGCTTAGAACACTATAAGAAATAGCCACTCTCTTTACTCAAAAGGTTTGGCAGAAAGATGATCTGTAGGGACTCTATTTAATCTTGTAAACCTTACAAAATGAGCTAACACAGTCCTGACTGAGCCAAGCCTGAGCACTTACATGCTCATGATTAGACCATACCAGCCGTGCCAAGAATACTCTTGAATGAAAGGTAAATAGCTACTGGGCCTTTGATTTCCATCTTGATAAATGAAGTAATTAGTCAAACAGCCCCGCTCTGAGAAAGCATGCTAAGACACTACAAGGAGTTCACATCCTATCTTCTCTGTTCTTCCCTTAAAAACTGAAGAGGAAGCCAGCCAAGCAGCAGCACACTCCTTTAATCCCAGCAGAGTCAGAAGAAGGCAGAACTCTGAGCTCAAGGCCAGCCTGGTCTACAGAGTGAGATCCAGGACACGCACCAAAACTATGCAGAGAAACCCTGTCTCAAAAAAAAAAAAAAAAAAAAAAAGTCAGACCCAGACTCCTCCCTCCTCTTTCTGCTCTCCTCCTCCCCCCTATCTCCCTCCTCCTCACATGTCCCTTCCACAGGCCTGGCCACGCTCTCTTCTGTCCCCACCCCTTACTCCTAATAAAGCTCTGATACTGGGTTTTGTCCACACGGTAACAGCACCACTTATTATTATTATTTAATACCAACAATTCTGGTTCCCCTGCAAACCAGAGCTCAGGGCTGCCATGTTCTCCCTAAAGCTCATCTCTAAATAATGCAATACTCGTCTTCGGGTCCCCCAGGGAGTCTCCCTTTGTCTTGCTTGTTAATATTCCTAAGTGCTCCGCAGGCAGAGGAGAAGTGGAGGATGAAGACACCATTTTCAGGGAAATCAGTGACATTGGATTCACTTCAAAGGATGCTCTTCTGGCTCAGGGCATTTAAACCTAAACCCCTAGATTTTTCTCTAGGAGACCAAGCGCCAAAGTGTCTCAGCCTGCCATCTTGTGGCAGACCGGAGTACGGACAGGGGAACCACATGGGACCAGGACAAGGGAAACAGGTTTGTAACAGGTGGTAGGCCCTGCACCCCCACAGGGTCAAGAAGCCACAGTCTATTGCCTCAAATAGTTTATAGTCCATAAAGGCGGGTGGATACCAATCCAAAAGATTACCGGAACATATATGAAATTTCAGCAATGAAAAACAGTCTGAAGGAGCCGTATCGTGCTCTGGAAGTGAGTAAAAGGGGATCCAACAGCCCAAAGGGGCAAACGCTTCTCTAGGGGAAAGACGATTAAAATGAGGCCTGATACCAGTGAGGACTTCAGGGGAAAAGGAAAGAGGAGACACCGGGGTGTTGGTGCACACTGATAATCCGAGCACTTGGAAATCAGAGGCGGGAGGATTGCCAGGAGTTTGAAGCCAATCTGGGGTATAGGGTAAAATCCAAGGGAGCCTGACTTCACATTGAGATCCCGTCTCAAAAAAAGTGAGGAAGAGGGTTCCAGAGAGAACGGTGTCTGTAAAATTCCCACGGGGGGCGGGTGTGTGTGAGAGGGACTGTGATGGGAAAGGGGAGACCGGGAGATAAGAGAGGACTCCACAGGCAAACGTGGGGGCTTTCCTTTACACTGTGAATAGAGTAAAACTGTAAAACGGCCCTGAGGAGGAAAGACAGGCGTGGTCTCATTTCAAAATAGCTCACACTGTGCATCAGTCAGGACCGAATCGGGGAGTCAGATACTCTGCCCCGAGTCTAACTGGGAAAATTTGGGGTGTAGTAATTAACAGGATCGGAGTAGTGACCAAGTCAACCACGAGCAACAAGGAACACTGAAACAAAGAAAAAGAAAGACGTAGCACATACAAGGGACAGCCACCATTCGAGGGGAAGCCTCCAGTTCCCAGTACCAAATCCTGAGCAGTTGGGGAGATCCGGCCAGGGTTCACTGGATGGCAAAGAAGTCTCGGTAATAAAACTTCTAGGGCACCAAGGAACTCCCTGGAAGCATTCTACTATAAAAGTGCCTACACTGGCTGCCACAGGTGCGGTTGGCCACAGTACACAGTGATGGGCTTAGGAACCCAGTGCCCAAGAATATACCCCAAGAAGGGCACTGGGGGGCGCATACTGCAGGAGCTGACATGAAGCCCTGCTTCCCAAACAGGAAAGAAGTCTTGCATCTGCTGTCTCGCTAGAGCCCTCTAGTGACAATATTTAGTATAGCACCAATTGGCCGGGGGTTGGGGGGTACAAAATATTTGGAGGACCCAGGCAAGTAGGCAGAGTAGATTTGAAGGTGAAAGACTATCAATGTATTTAAAATACCAAATAAAAGCCTTCTCCATTACAAACCAGGGACAGCAAAATTTGTAATTTTAAAATTTCGCTCTGATTTTTGATGAATTGTATTTGTGTGCACGTGTGTGTGTGTGTGTGTGTGTGTGTGTGTGTGTATTTATATGTGCAGGAGTGCACGTGTGCAGGTGCGTGTACTATGGAAGCCAGAGACCACCTCTAGCGTCATTCCTCAGGATCCACTTCCTTACTTTTTTGAGACAGGATTTCTAGCTGGGACCTGCCCTCACCACATCAACTGGCTGAATGAGGAGGAAGCCCCAGGCATGGACCTGTTTCCGTCACCTCAGTGCTGGGATTGCAAGCATGAACAACCACGCCAAGCTTTTTTTCTAGCCTGGGTGTTGGGGGTCAAACACAGGTCTTCGTGCTCCTATGGCAGGCACTTCGTCAACTGAGCTATCCCCAAGCCCCTAGATGAACTTTTTTTTTTTAAAGATTTATTTATTTATCATGTATACAGAAGAGGGCGCCAGATCTGATTACAGATGTTTGTGAGCCACCTTGTGGTTGCTGGGAATTGAACTCAGAACCTCTGGAAGCGCAGTCAGTGCTCTTAACCTCTGAGCCATCTCTCCACCCCCCCCTTGATGAACTTTTAAAGCATCTACTAATTATACAAATTAATAGTTGGTCGTGGCATTTTTGCACACGTATATAATGTAACCTTGATTGTGTTCACTCCCATTTCACTTCTTGTCTTACCAGTTCTCCCAAGTCCTCTTCTCACTATGTCCGCATGTATGTATTTATGTCATTTTTAATTCTATAGTCTCCACATGAAAGTATGTGATCTTGGTCTTTCTTATTTTGCTCAGCACGATGACCTTCAGTTCCACCCATTTTCCTGAATCAACATAATTTTGTTTTCCTTTACAACTGTATGTATGATGTTCCATTGTTATACCACATTTCCTTATCTATGCATCTGTTGGTGGACAGCTTGGCTATTGTGAATAGTGCCAATGTATACACACAGTAAATTTTGATTCCTATGGTGGTTTAAATAAGAATGGCCCCCATAGGCTCATATATTTGAATTCTCAGTCACCAAGGAGTGGCACTATTGGAAAGGATCAGAAGGATTAGGAGGTGTGGCCTTATTGGAGGATGTGTGTCCCTGTGGGTGGCTTTCAGGTTTCAAAAAGCCCATGCTAAGCCCTGAGTCTCTCTCTCTGCTTGCAGATCAGGATGTAGCTCTCAGCTACTTCACCAGCACCATGCCTGCCTGCCGTCATGCTCCCTGCCATGAAGATAATAGACTAAACCTCTGAAAGTGTAAGCAAGCCCCCAAATAAATGCTTTCTTTTGTAAGAGTTACTTTGGCAATGGTGCCTCTTCACAGCATAGAACAATGACTAAGACAATTCCTTTAGTCACATTCCTAGAAGTGGCATATCTGGATCACATGATAGTTCTATTTTCATCTCTTTTAGACACCTCCATACTTACTTCCATAGTAACTGACCTAATTTACATTCCCATTGACAGTGTGTGGTAATGTCTCCTGTCCCCACCTTCCACATCCTCACCAGCATTGTTATCATTTGTTTTCTTGATCATAGTCACTCTCAGTGTGGGTGAGATGGAATTGCAATGTAGTTTGGATTTGTATTTCCTAGATGGTAAAGATGTTGAATACTTTATATTGAGAGACCACACATTTTTGACCAGCACACTTTTGTAAATGCATGTTTCCTATCCAGACTGCCCAGTCCCAAATAAATGACTCAGAGACTAAATATTAATTACAAATGTTTGGCTGATAGCTCAGGCTTGTTACTAGCTAACTCTTACATTTAAATTAACCCATTTCTATTAATCTATGTAGTGCCACATGGCTTGTGGCTTTACCTGTCCTGTAGCATGTCTTGCTTCCTTGACAGCTGGCTGGTATCTCTCCCTGACTCTGCTCTCCTTTGGATTATTCCATAGTACACTTTGACCTGTATGTGGAGAGCTTTCTGGAGGAAACGCAAGAGCTGCTGAAATGGACCAATTATGGGTGTTGAAGCAGGCCAAGAGGGAACAAGGGAAGTGGTAACAATCCACAAATACAAAGAGAGAGAGAGAGAGAGAGAGAGAGAGAGAGAGAGAGAAGAGAAGAAGAGAAGCAATAAACAAAAAATACCCATTTACTCCAAGTCCCCATGGACTGAAGGAAGGACACCAAATAGCAAGGCTCATATGCCAATGTCCCCAGGCTCACTGGACTTACTAAGAAGAGCTTCCTCAGAAGGCATGGGTAAAATAGCATGCTGGGTCAGCTGTCACGACTCCTAAGAGGAGAGATTGACAGCAACAGCTGTGCAGAGTCAATTCCTGGTATAGGAAGCACACAGGAACAGAACTGCTCTGAGAGCTTAGCAGGCTTATCAAGGACATCAGGAGCAGAAAGCTTCGTCCAGTCCACACAAACACTGCCACCGCCAGTTTGTAGGGGGTGGGTGGGAGTGCTCTGTGCCTCGACACTTACTAAAGTAAAAATAGCTTGTGACTATTTAGTGTGCTTTTACATTTCTGACATTTTTAAAAGCCAGCCTGGCTTTCTGAAGCTTCGTGACAGCCTGTTTCAGCAGCTGTTTCTAGATCCTCTGGAAGCAGGGTCCAGGTGAGGAGTAACGTGACGCAGTACATCCCCCAAAAGGACCCATCCCCTACCCTCAAAACCGTGGCGACACCAGTGGCAGAACTTGAGCACCTCAGGGTTGAAGTAACTGTCAGCAACTACAACTCACTACTTAAACACAAAAGAAGCCATTAAAATGCTCCCTTGGGGCACTGGGACTGTAGATAGGGAGTAGAATTGCTGCTACTGTAGTGTGAGTGTACATGTACATGCATGCGTGCACATTGCATATGCACATACGTGTATGTGCATATGTTGTACATATGTAGAGAGCCCAAAGAAAGACATCAAGTGTTCTGTTCTCTAACTCTTTGTTTTATTTCCTTGAGACAAGGGTCCCTCACTGAACCTAATCAGCAAGCCCCACGCAATGGTCCTATCTGAACCCTTCACAGTGTTGGGACACAAGCATGCATGGCCACACACAGCTTGTCACATGGTGCTAGAGATTTGAACTTGCGTCTGCATGCTTGTATAGCAAGCACTCTTACCCACTGAGCCACCTCCCCCATCTCTGACTGATGCTCTTTAAATGAACTCAAGGTTTATTTATATTATTTTCTGTGCATATGAAATTTCTGGCCATGCCAGGTGGAGATGGCTCCCACCTTTAATCCCAGCACTTGGGAGACAGAGGCATGTGCATCTCTGAATTTAAGGTGGACCTGGTCTACAAAGTGAGTTCCAGGACAGCAAGGACAGCCAGAGAAACCCTGTCTCATTTAAAGAAGAAGAAGAAGAAGAAGAAGAAGAAGAAGAAGAAGAAGAAGAAGAAGAAGAAGAAGAAGAAGAAGAAGAAGAAAAGAAGAAGAAGAAGAAGAAGAAGAGAGAAGAGGAGGAGGAGGAGGAGGAGGAGGAGGAGGAAGAAGGAGGAGGAAACTGCTGACAAGACCATTCCATTATTAGGAGGCATGTTTGTATGAGAATAAGAGAAAGAAAATATCCAGAGGCATTTGGAAGAGTCTGGAGTGTATACACTGATGACATGACTATTCCAAGGTATGGGGGAGGTTTTTAATCATAGATATTAGGGAGAGAATAGCAGAGGCATCTGGAAGAATCCAGAGCAGATAGAGTAATAGACTGAACCTGGCCAGTGGACTGGATCTGGCCAGAAGAGAAGCCAGAGGAGAGTAGACAGAGGGGGGGGGGGGGGGGGGGAGGCAAAGAGAGGATCAAGATGGCAAAAAGCCAAAACAGCAGGGTTATAAGGAGAATAACTGCGGGGAGGGAAGCCGGTGAGCTGGAGAAGTTTAGGGTGGGAGGTGGGGACAGCTGAGAAGAGCCAGGATGCTAATATAGACTCTGAAATTTTTAACAGGTACTTGTGATACTGGGGGAGCCTAGAGGCCAGCATGTGCTTTGGTATGTTGATAGGCACCATAGGTAGCCATTTGTTCCTTCAGCCAATGAGAAGGCTCCTTTGAGTAGAGAGGAAGCAGCTTCACAAGTTCCTGAGAAATGCTGGCTTTTGTCTGTCAAATGTTGGGGAAATGGAGTTTCCTTTGGGCATGACACAGAGAAGAGAGAAAGAAGTAGACGGGATGTGACCAGAGCTATCTGTGAGAGAAGCAAGACAGTGCAGGAGATGGGGGGAAGCGGTGCAGGGGAGAAACCTTGCCACTATATAGAGAACAGACAACTATGTGGGGAGCAAAAAGACTAGCAAGGTGAGAAGGACCGAGAGGCTAGTGTGGGGCTTTGAAATGTATACTTGTGAGTAGAAACTGAGGGGGCCTGAAGACCAGCGTGGGCTTTGATATGCAACCACAGGTAGTGTCTATTTCTGTCCTGGCAGAACATCCTTTTGGGGATGGAAAACCCATTTCACAAGTGCCTGAGGAATGCTGGCTTTTATCTAACCACCAGAAATCCTCCTGTGGTCCATCTTGAGTTTATTTATAGACACATGGACTGTGACGGAACATTTTCTAACCTGGTGGTTTGAATAAAATGGCTCCCATAGGCCCATAGGGAGCGGCACTATTAGGAGGTGTGACCTTGTCGGAATAGGTGTGGCTTTGTTGGAAGAGGTGTGGATGAGGAATTCTCAGCTCCTTCTCCAGCACCATGTCTGCCTGCACGCTGCCATGTCCCACCATGATGAGAATGGACTAAACCTCTGAATTGTAAGCCAGCCCCAATTAAATGTTTTCCTTTATAAGAGTTGCCGTGGTCATGAAGTCTCTTCACAGCAATAGAAACTCTAACAAGAGAGTACACTAATAGACCGCAGCTGGTAGCCATTTGACCCTTCGGCCAGTAATAAGGAAAATGGTTCCTTCTGGTAGAGGTGACCAGGCTGGCTTCACAAGTTCCCGAGGAATGCTGGTTTTTGTCTAACTGCCAGAATTTGGGGACACTGAGTCTCCTTTGGACCTGACTGTTACAAACACATAATAAACTATTTTTAAATCTCCAACCCCATGAACCAGAAGTTCGTTCACTTGGTCTCTAGAGTTGATATCATCAATATTCTTTTCTAGAGCTGTTATTTATGAGTAGTGATCAACACGCTGTCAGTCGTGTGGTTTCTTTCCCATCATGCCAAGTTTAGGCACAAGTCCTAGTTAGAAGAGTCGTGATGAATGAGGTTTTCCTAGGCCAAGTGGGACAGTGGCAGCATGCTGGAGTGGTGACCATTTGGACAAGAACTTCCTGTAGGCAGCTCTCTTCCTGGAGGTGAGGAGACACGGCAGAGGCACTATGACAAGGACAGAGCATGGGCCAAGCAGAGCCCAAGTCTCAAGGTGCTTATACCAGTCTAGTGGGGATCACCCAAAGATATACTTTAAAATGATGAGTGCTCCCAAACCATGTAACAGGAGACTTTCCTGGTCAGAGAGTTGGGAAGGAGGCCAGGAGAATGTCCCTGAGTAAATACTGTTTGAACTGAAATCTGAAAGATAAACAGGATTTAAGAAGTACGTGCACGGGCCCTGGGTGGAGCGCAAACGTCCTGAGAGTGCTGAGATGGGACCATGGGTCTGAAAGGACAGCAGGCCTGGGACGCAGAAACAAAGAGAGAATAACAAGAGATCCAAGTGGGCATGCAAGCAGACATCAGATCATGTGACGCTAAAGCCATTGAACAGTTAGCGTACCTATGGACTATAACAATATATCTTAGCTAAGCAGACTCCACCATTATGTTCCATCAAAACAGAACAAATGGATATGTTAATAGATATATAAAATGCCTTAAATTCTGCTAATGACAAAGGCTGAAGACAAAAACAAAATTTTAACACAGATATTACAATGGTACTCCTCTAGAGGCTACTGTTAAACCTTAAAATGTGAGGAGAAAGACCAAATCCAAGATTGGTCTTTAATTAGGCCACCATTTGGTCTAATTAAAGCAAACTTTATTAATGCTGGCCAGGTCCATACCCTGGATTCCAGAGAACGGCACTACATTAGGTTAGTTGGGTGCTTATAAAGGCAGAATCGACAAGGCTATGTACTTCCCATCTTTGTCCAGTTGGGGGCAAGCACACATCCTGACATACTTCCTGTCTACATATCTCCCACCTACATGTGATCACACACATCCTGTGCCGTTGGGACAACCAACCTGTTTACTGAAGGGAAAACCTCTGACTTGTTATCTTACATGAACAACAGCCCCCAGCATCCCAGGAAGCTATCTGTCTTTGGGCAACTGGGACTTACCAGTTAATTTTAGCCCTTACACCATCTGGGTCTCCTCTAAATACTAGCATCAGCTGACTGTTACTGCTGAGTAAGTACTAGTGTGTCAAGCAATTTGCATAAATTGCCTGACTTAATAAAATACTCTTACAAAATGGATTTTGGAAACCAAATATAGAGACTGTAACTTGTTCAAGTTCTTGGAGTTAGTAAATGGCTGAGACTTGAAGCTGAGCATCCAGCTGCAAAGCAGAAGCTGAAAAAAGTAGGAACACCTGAATGATCAAATACATTGTAATCTCCAAATAGTTAAGGGCTGGGATGCAACAGACCTATGAACAACTACCACAATGTCCACTAGATGTCAGACTTGAGTTGCGAAGGCGTTTCCTAGGCCAGAGAGTGGAAAACATTTAAAGTGTGTGTTGTTTCCTTGAAAATACAAAAACTAAGCCAAGTATGGCAGTTACCTTTCTGTATAAAGCAGAGTGATTTGTTTTTTCAACAAGTAAAAAGGCAATAAACTAACAAGAGTATGTCACTGTTCAACATGCTCCGACCTGTCTCCTCATTCAGGAAGAAAGCCTAGAACACCCAACTCCGGGTGCCTCGATCGTCACTCACTTCAGCCACTGATCTTTGAAGCATCTGAAACTCTTCACAAAGCCCTGCATGGTTGACACAGACCTAAGACATTGTAGCCACCATCTCAGAAAACCTTCCAGACACTCTAACAGCTGTAGCCGGCTCTTTCCACCTGTAACATTACTCCCTTACCCTAAACTAAGTTTTCCTGGTAACACCTGGAAGTTCAGATGGAACCTCAGTTACATTCACCTCCTGCTACTCTCCGGAATTACTGTGTTGAGCCTTGAACAGTGCCGGGGTTATGGGTGTTTGTCTTGGTTTTCTTCCTATTGCCAAGATAGCAACTCTCACCAGAAGTGACTTGGGGCGGGGGAGGGGGACAGGCTGCTGGTCTCATCTTACACTTCCAGGTCACAGTCCCTCAATGAAAGAAGTCCAGACAGGAACTCAGGGTGGGAACCTGAAGGCAGGAACACTTGCTATTGCACGCAGCATTCCAATCTGATCTAGGCAACCCCTCAATAGAAGCTCTATTTTCAGGCTGGATTGGTAAAGCTAACTAGGACAGCCCTCAATATCCAAAAATGAATAAAATAATTAACTTTAACTCAAGGTATTTCATGAGAAACTAGAATTCAGAGGCATTTCTATTCGGGATATTTATCTAATATAAAAAAGACACTGAACGCTGGGAAGCAGGAGACATACCCGTGATAAACAATGTCCCATCGCACTTAAGCCAAGTTATACGACCACGGGAGTCGCTGTGGGACAGAGAGAATGGGAAGCTGGCATTCATCCTAGCTCTTCACTCACTTCCCTGCCTCCAAATCCAGAGCTGTTCGGTTCTTAAACCCCCCTCGCCGCTCCCCCCGACACCCCCCCCCCGCACCCCTAAGCTACGGTGCAGCAGCCTTTGTCTCCCCTCCCTCCTCCTGAACCTGAAACTCACTTTTCTTCGGTCCTCGGTGACAGCGGAGGAGCACCACTCCGCCTTCTCCACGATGCAGAGGCCCCTGAAGTGCCCTGGCTTTGACCCTTACTCCACAGGTGAGCCACCGTTCTGCTGTGTGGAAACTTAGCCATGTGACTGAGATTCATGGTTTCCTTTCCCGTTCTCCCCACTTCTGCATCTCATAGGAGTCACTGCATTTTTTCAATGTAATAATTATCATCCCTTTTAAACAAAATTTTGGCAAGTCAGAGAATCAGTTGAATGCATTATAGTTTCCATAAAATGACAGAAGTGAATCGCAGGGTCCTATGGACCCCAGTTATTTTCCAGTCCCTCTACCAACCCTACCTACAGAGGAAAATGGAGCCTAAGCAGATTCTTGCTAAAAATTACTTTTTAATTATTTAAGATTGCAATACAATGAATGGCATCTTTCCCCCTTCCCTTTCCGCCCTCAGAATCTTCCCATACACCCCTCCTTGCTCCTTCATGGCCTCTTTTTTCACTAATTATTGTCGCATGCATATAATGAGGTAAAAGGTCTTTTAATGCTCTTTAGGAAGTATAATGTGGGTCTGGGTTTGGGCTTTTTACTTTTTAAATAATGTGTTTTGCCTGGATGTATGTGTGTACATAACTGCATTCCTGCTGCCCAAGAATTCAAGAGGAGGTACCAGTTTCCCTGAAACTGAACTCACAGGTGGTTGTGAGCCACTACAATGGGTGCTAGAACTGAACTCAGGCCCTCTGGAGGACAGCAAGCTGGGCCATCTCTCCATCCCATATGTTCATGTCTGTGTACGAGCGAGTGCAGAGGCGTGTGTGTGTGTGTGTGTGTGTGTGTGTGTGTGTGTGCGTGCTGTGTGCGTGCCATGGCGTCCGTGTGGCAGTCAGAGGCCACCACCAGAGTTCTCGCCTTCCACCTTGCTGAGGCAGGTCTCTGTTTCTGCTGCTGCTGCTGCATTGTGAACTCCAGACTTGTTGGCCCATGGCTATTGGGCAGTTCTCCTGTCTCTGCCTCCCAGATTCCCACAGGAGTGCTGGTGTTCCCGATGCACACACACCACACCTGCCCTGTGTGTAGGGTGCAGAGCTCTAACTCAGGTCACTAAGCTGGTGCAGCAAGTGTTTTTACCCAGAGATATCTTCTGGCCCCAGATGATTTTTTGTTGTTGTTGTTGTTAATATAGGAGAGTAACCTTGGGTAATTTACTCTTAAAAACAGATTTTTCTGAATTACTGGGTTTTTTATGTTAAAAAAAAAAAGATGAATTTCAAGTAGAGAATATTCTGGTGCATTTTCCTCATGAATTTACAATCTGTGGTTGTATGTGGGTATTTCTTATTAAAGAAGATTTAGTCCTATATTTTGACAGTTGACAAGAGCATCAGTGCTCCCTTGAAAACCTTCCCCTTCACTTTGAACTGGAACCAAGAATATGCCATGCTAATTCCATTAATCTATTTCTTCTCCTTATGGAAATATTTCAAATAAATGAAGCTACTTCAAAAGTGTTAACACAAAGTAGCCACCCATTTTAATGCATTTTATTTTACCCTAAAATGATGTATCTATATAACCACGACTTGACAATTCAAAGCTTGCTCTGATGAAAGGTCTAATGGGATCCTAATAAATGATGATTATTGGCCCACAAGATCACTAGGAATTTGGCTGTTTTATACTATGGCACAGTGTGCAAACCAGCTAAGAGTAATACCTTTGTGAACTCAGCAAGTCCTATCTGCTCTGACACTTATTGTCATATGTCAGGCTCCTCTTGAAGTTGAGTTTGGGAGAAGAAGCTGAGGAACCAGGGTCTGGACTCCTTGCCCTTCCTAATCAATGATGTTGAAGAGTAACCAGACGATTTTCCCAAAGAAGAGCTCAGTTTGGGATTCTGTCAGCTATGAAAACCCCTCCTTACAAACTGTCAGAATTTTCTTGTGAAAACACCGCACTTCATCTATCTATATTTTAAGAAGAACGTCAGACTGGGTCTTTAACTTGGTTGGAATAGCGCTTGCCGAGCATGTATGAGGCCCTAGATGGAAGCAGGAAGATCAAAGGTTCAAGGTCATTCTTGGCTACATACATAACAAGTCTGAGGCTAGTTTGGTATACATGAGATACTACCACTCTCCTAAAAAAACGTGCACATCTCAGTCTCACCTCTCGGCTATGGTCTATAATGTCCAGCTCTCTGCCATTGGTCCTCACTTAAGATCAGAACTTCAGTTCAGCGTGTCCAAAACAGGCCTCGGTAAGGAGTAACAGCCAAGCCCATTGCGTTACCTTAAAACCTATTTTTCTATGTGTGTGTTTTCTTTTTGTCCTTTATGTTGTTAAATTATTTTTTTTCTGATGTGCTGACCTGTAAACAAGCTCTAGGTCTTTGACCTATTTTTGCTCTGAAAAAACAAAGCAGTCTGTACCTTCAAGCTGAACCCTACTTTCATATGTAGTGGATTCTGTGCCCTAGTTCCAGCCTCCTCACCTCCTGGCAGGGCTGGGGTGAGCCTCAGAGAGGAAGTTTTCCATTCCAGCCACTCTTAATGGATTTGAGTGCCAGACCTGTAGGTCTCACTGCCAACTGATGAAACGGAACGTCCTGCTCCAAATCTAGTTTTTTTTGCTGCTGTCACACTAAAGCATGCCGTTTCCCAATGAGACACAAAGGCCTATCTCCTGTCATAGCCACATGCTACCTTTACCAAAAGAATTTGTCAGTGGCATGCCTGACATTTGGGAGATTTCCTGCACACATGCAAATGATGCAGTAAAGATCCCACTTTGGTCTCCAATTGGCTGCAAAAACCTCATATGGCGTTTCCATCAGCGAGAACTTGGAAGGGGAAGAATACATTGTACAAATGCATCTTAAAACCCTAATACATTCTGATGTATTATGCTTATTTAGATCCAAGGTGACAAGCACCAAAAGATCACGGTGAAATGAGGCGTTTGTGCAAACCAAGGCTGATCTGAACAACCACATGCCTGGGCACCCGGCCTTGGCCTGTGTAGCAGGTTACAGCAGCTTTTATCGAAGTCTCAATGGAACAAAGCTCTGCTTTAGCTGGAACTGTCAGGTGTCAAACAATACACAAGGAGAAAGCCACCGCGTTAAGAATCAGGACACAAGAAGCGAGCAGAACTCTGGCCTCGAACAAAGAATAGAATGGAGAGCAGACGGTGGATTTCAGCCCGCAATGCTGTTCAACTTCTCAAGGGCATGGGTGTGCGGAAGGAAGGGCAGCATATTGGGAAGGAAGGCCGGCAGCAGTGAGACTCGCACAAGGCAGCAGCAAGTCTAGATCATCGCCGCCATCGCCGCCGCCACCGCCCACTACCCGATCCTGATCTGGGAGGGGCAGCTGTAAATACTGGGGCATCACCTCCTTCAAAGGGGTCCCAAGAACGACTCAAAACTGAGCAGGAAGCTCCTTCACGGCAGGCCCGGCATGGGCACACCGGAGTGAAAGAACTGAAGATGAAAATACGATGACCCTTCCCCTTATCTGGGCATCAGAAACTACATTTTCTTACTAGAGTTCAAGACCAGAAGCTACGGAAAACCTGTCCCAGAATAAAAGTAAAAGGGGTCCAGGGATTCACTGAATCAAAACGCACTGTTAGCATGGTTCTGAGGAAATCTGTGCATAACATGGCCCATGCCTGTCAGCAGATAAGAACCACAATGAGGAGCTGGAGATGGCTCAGCAGCTATGAGGACTTGCTCTGTGACTGTGAGGACCAGAGTTCGAATCCCAGCACTCACAAAAGCAGCTCACCTGTAAAAGGTGAGCAGAGAAAGGAAGGTCGCTGGAACTTGCTATCTTCTTGCCTAGATGAGGAAGTGGGAACACTACCTTCAGGGAGAGAGCCTGCCTCCAAAGAACAGGTGACTGTAGGACACCTGATGGCCTCTTCTGGCCTACACACACACACACACACACACACACAGTATACACTCACACAGAGACATGAAGAAAGAAATCAAATTTTAAAAAAAAATCACCATAACCACTAGACCTGTTCCAAAGCAACTCCTTTAATGCGTACAAAAGGCAAAGAATGAAGTCAAAATGGTTGTATTTTTACTTTGGCTTCTATTTTTCATTCATGAAAGCTTGCTTTAGGGGAACACACCCACTCTCGGCAAGCTGAATGCCCACGCATGCTAATATTCTTCCTCAGTGGTTCCTCTAACCTGTAAGCAGGAGTCACACCACTACTCACTGGGGACCCCTGGATCACCACAGGCAGAAGACAGGCTTGCACTTCCCATCACCCCTGGAAGAGCCTCGAACACCAGCTCCCAAACCCTGGCATCTGAGGCTGCTGTTCTGCTCTGTCTCATTAGGAGAAGGGTGGTAAGTCCTGCTAAGGGTTTGACTTGAATAAATTATTTAAAGCCTGATACGTTTAACTCTGCATCACAGATGAGTAAATAACTCGGTGTTTCTGAAAAAAAAACGTTTAAAATAATAAACACTGACTAGGAAACTCCTTATGTTAAATGAATGTGTGGATTTTGCAGTCCATTATCTTTGCACCAATAAAGCAGGGCGAAGGTACCAGAAATTATGGATGTGGAATTTAGGAATGTCCTAAACATGGAAAGACATTGACCCTTTTTTATGACACGGAGGGAAAATCCTGGTAGCGAAAATGAAGCACAGGATTACAATGAGCCTCCAGCAACATGAAGCATTCAATGTTTCTGGTGTCACACAAACCCTAGCAAGACGATAAGATGACCAGCGCTTCAGGTGCAATGCTTTACAAGATGTCTGGATCTGAGTCAGTGAACAAAAGCCCCAGATACCTATGGAAAAACATTTTAGCCCAACTGAAACAAACAACTGTAACTTCTCTATAATCCTCCTACCCTCGGTTTACTACATCACCCTTCATTTGCATATTGCTGTTTCCATTCATCGTTGGTTAAAAGATTTACAACCACAACACCAGCCTCACATTGTAATAACATCATTTCACATCCAAATTTACTGTTGGGCATCCAACCTCCTTCTAAGCTATTATAAAAATGTTTTTGGGATTATTCTTTCAAAGTTTTATTCAGTGCTGCACATGCTTTAGTTTATAATATAAAAAGATACCACGATGCCTGGCAGTGGTGGCACATGGACTCAGGAGGCGGAGGCAGGCAGGCAGATCTTTGAGTTTAAAGCCAGCCTGGTCTACAGAGTGAGTTCCAGGACAGCCAAGGCTATACAGCGAAAACCCTGCCTCAAAAAAAAAAAAAAAAAAAAAAAAAAAGCAAGATGAACATGTATTCAGGCTGAGTGAAAAGAAAATTATGCTGAACCATATCTATATAAAGAAATCCAGGCTCACTCAACTTCATTCGTGATCCTCCTGTCTCAGCCTTGTCAGTGCTGGGGCAGCAGGCACGCACTCACTCCCATGCCTGCATATTTTTAACTGCTAGGTGATTATTCAACATTAAACTGAACGTGAGTAAAACACTTTATCAAAAATTCTACCATCTCTTCCATATCCAAAAAACGATCCAAAGATTCCAGTGTGCCGGAAGTGCAGACTGTGATTTTCCCTCAGCAGCAGTATGTACTTCTTGACGTCACAGATCTAAATCTAAGAGCTAACTGGAATCTGATGTCCTCCAAAGTGGCACTGTTTGCCCTAAAGGGTTCACTCTGGAAAACAGTAGTATCGGGAATCATTTCTACACCCACATCGGGGCAGACCTTAAAAAAGCCACTTCACAGCCCAGCCCTAGACTTCCACCTCATGCTCTGCACACAAACCCACACTAGTCTACCCCACATCCAAATCTAAAGGCAATTAGAGACACATTTCCAAGGAATATGTTGGGGCCCGGCTAACAATCCAAGGTTGGTTTCAGCCTTTAAGAAAAAGCGCTCATCCAAGCATGTATTTTTCACTCTTCAGGCTATGAAAAGACTTGCAAAGCACATCTTCAGTTTCTGCTCAATTCAGGGCCCAGTGCCTGGTACCAAGGGCTTCTTCACAGATGTAATATTAAGTTCTGGTTTGGAAGCACCAGTGTGGTTTGTGCCTCTCCGCTGGATCTGTGTCTTGTTCTCACACACTCTGTGACATCCCCTCAGATCTCAAGTCCTCTGAGAGGTGCAGGGTCAGCAAGCCCTCTCCATTTCTGTCATTGGAAATAGATGGCAACCGGCCGAGTCTCACCAGTAAGGAAGTTAGGATACCACAGCTAAATGCTCAAGCCCAAAACTTCATTTTTTTCCCCCTCACAGAAGAGCTTCATAAGGGGTATGGCTACTGACTCACTAATGAATCTCCAGATGTGAACATCTGGATAACACAATCCACTCATTAGCTACTCCCCTTGGAGACTGGACTTGTTAATCCTGACCCAAATCCTACAGTTTGCTGGTGAACCATGGGCATGGACTTGTCCTTCCTGTGTTACAGATGACCAAGCACCTAACTGACCTGCGCCATGCAACTATTTTCGAATTGGCCAAGAGCTGCCACAAAAAAGTGTGACACTAGGGGGGGAAAAAAAAAGCTGTCAGTCACATATTCTCAGGGGAAATAGGATCCCCAAGGAACTTACAAGAAAGTTGTATACAATATTTCTATAATCTTTAGAATTTTAAAGGTAAGAAATGAAGCTTTTGTACCATTCGCCTTTCTACGGTGACTAAAAATGACTGCACTACTCAAACTGTGACCACGTGACGTGAGACTGACGCTCACACTTAGTTCCTCTCACGAGGACTGCTTTAAATCCAACAGGAGGGACTCATCGTCCTCCACTCTCACCTGAGGCTTAAAAGTCACCTTCAAAGGCTCGGGAGTTGGGGCGTCCCCTCCTTCTTGGGGAATGTACCCTACCTTGGCCACCTCCTTTTCTGTCTCACTGAACTCATCAGGATGGAACTCATGGATGGGCCCCAGAGCCAGGCTGCCTGCGATGATGTCCACGCCCATCCCTCTGTCTCCCTCCTGGCCCTCGGCCTTGGGATCCTTCGGTTTCCTAAGGCTGCGCATCTTAAAAGCTTCCTTTGAGGGGGCTGCATTTGAAATCGATTTCTTAAACCTCTCTCCGGACTGCCGGAGCCTCTCCCCCGACTGCCGGAGCCTCTCCCCGACTGCCGGAGCCTCTCTCTCCTCTCAGGCGTGACTATTCTCGTTCTAATTCCACTCACTTTCTTGTCAAAATTCTGCCGTGTCTTCTGCATGTTTTCTTTGGAAAACGCCTTCTTGATATGATCAATGTGCTCCTTGCCTGACTTTCTAAACCTGGCAGATCTGCTTTCTTCAACGTAATACTCTTCATCCGACGAGAGCTCTATCGGGGGATCAAAGACTTCCTCCTCCTCCTCCTGGTTCTCGGGCAGGCTTCTGTCTTTAACAACAGACAGGGACGAGGGGCACCGAACATTCTCCTGCAGGACAGAAGAGCAAATCACGTGAGCGCTTCCTGCAAGGCGGCGGGCAGGCGGCTTTTACCTCACACCTCACAACCCTCCTCCATGCTGTTTGTCCCCAAGCTGCATACATAGCACAGGCACCTTTAGTCAGAGGTGCAAACCTCCAGGCCCACCCACTGCGCTCTCCACTTGCGGTTCCTTCCCTCTCTTTCTCAGCAGCAGTGACCCCCTGGGTGCCACCCAAGGCAGAGACTTCAGAAACGTCACTCCCAGACACACCCTCACCCTCTTGTCCCATGGTCAAGAACTCGTCACCAAGTTCTATGAGTAACACTGCAAAATAATGTTTACTTCTCACTCCTCCACCCATGTCTTAATTCAGTCCCTCAAGACCCCAGAACCTGGGCCATCAATCTCCTCCAATCCCTCTCCTTCCAGACCATTATCTGAGAAGTTCCTGAGAACTGTTTTTATAGCACGGTCTGGTTATAGCCCACTGAAGACTTCTAAGAGCCTGTCAGTGCTCAAGGAGAGAACCCAAACCTTGCAGGATGCTTAGAAAGTTCCTGACCTGACCCTCCTCTCCCTCTTCTCCAGCTCAGAAATGCACATCATTCCTAAGATCCTCAAACACATACAATTTTGAACCCTCTACACAAGAGGCATCCATCCTACCCCACCCTGGACGTAAATCCCAGGATAACTATGGATGTCGCCCAACACATTTGCAGATAGCAATGTCATATCTCAGTGTCAAACAGACACTCACCCTCTATGCCTTCGTGTATGTGGCTGCTTCTGTCTCTAATACCTCTTTACCTTTTTCAGCTTTACAAATGATAGCATTCCTCAAGAATCAATTCAAATGTCCCAGCTACCCACAAGAGTTAAGAAGGCCAAGTCAGGCTGGAGAGATGGCTCAGAGGTTAAGAGCACTGCTTGTTCTTCCAAAGGTCCTGAGTTCAATTCCCAGCAACCACATGGTGGCTCACAACCATCTGTAGTGAGATCTGGTGCCCTCTTCTGGCCTGCAGGGGTGTGTGAAGACAGAACACTGTATACATAATAAATAAATAAATCTTAAAAAAAAAAAAAAAAAAAGTCAAGTCAAGAGAGGCCCTGTGGCCAATAGTGAGGACAGTAGTTACTACTCTGAACAGGAAAACTTCTCAAGGTTTTAAGGACAGCAGAGGCAGGATTTGACCCATGTTGTACAAGGGTCACCCTGCTGAAAGTAAGCCACAAGGGCGAGCAAGCAGGACACTACTGAGTCTAAGCAAAGGGAGGGTAGTCAGGGAGGGCGTTTGTGGGCAGGGGTGGGGGTGAGAAGTCTTCCGACTGCAGATGTACTCAGAAACCAGAGGACCTGTTGCTAGATCCACAGAGGGAGGGATCCACCATTAGCTGAGACAGGCACGGAAGCAAGAGGAGGAACCCGGAAGGGAAGGGTGAGGCACTGTCTTTGGAATGGGCACTGGGTATGCAGGCAGAGAGGCTGAGCAACTGGGATCCAGAAGGGAGGCGAGGGCCAGAAATGTGCGTTCAAGAACCATTAATCCAGCGATGAAATTAAGAGTCATGACACTCTTGCACTAGAGAGATCTCAGCTGGTGAAGTGTTTGCCACATGTGAGAACCTAAGTTCAACCCCCAAACTCCATGTGAAAAAGCAAGACACAGGAGAAGCGTTTGGGCTCAGGAGGTCAAAAGTACTTGCCAAGCAAACCTGATGGCCTGAGTGCAGATCCTGTGGTGGTATTGTGTTCCCCAAAATACTGTGCACCCTAATAAACTTACCTGGGGTCAGAGACAGAACAGCCACAATATTAAACATAGAGGATAGGCAGTGGTAGCACACGCCTTTAATCCTAGCATTCCAGAGGCAAAAATCCATGTGTTCAAGGATACAGCCAAGCATGGTGACTCATCACGCCTTTAGTCCCAGAAAGCGAGCCTTTAATCCCAGGGAGTGATGGAAGAAAGGAAAGATCTATAAGGCGCGAAGACCATAAAATAGAAGCATTTGGCTGGTTAAGCTTTTGGGTTTTGAGCAGCACAGTTCAGCTGAGAGCCATTCAGATATGAGGACACAGAGGCTTCCAGTCTGAGGAAATGAGATCAGCTGAGAAGTTGGCCAGGTGAGGTTAGCTGTGGCTTGTTCTGTCTCTCTGATCTTCTAGTGTTCACCCCAATAACTGCCCTCAGGTTTGATTTTATTAATAAGAACTGTTAAGATTCCTGCTACAGATCCTATGGAAGGAGAAAATCAGTTCCCAAAAGTTGTCCTCTAGATTCCATACACATACTATATAGTACACATGTGCTCACACTTACACGCATATTACACACACACACACCAAAGTCAAAGTCAAGAAATCAGAAGAGATAACAGAAGACAGAGTCGTGTTTCATTCAAAACTCCTCAGAGACAAAGGGTACCCTGAAATTCAGAATTCAATTGACTTTTGGAAACCACAATAGATAATATACTATTCCCGGAATGACTTCAGGTCAAGCGAAGTCTCCTGCCAAATGAGTCATTTTAAAAGTTTTATTTTGCTGCCATGGTGGTAAATGACTATACCCCCAGTTCTCGGGAGGCTGAGACAGGAGGACACAAGTTCAATACCAGCCTGCGCTATACAGTAAAACCCTGTTGGGAGGGAGGGAGCGAGGGAGGGAGAGAGGGAAGGAGTCTTTAGATTTTGAGTTTAGAATGTTTGGGGATTTTGAACCTACACACGAGAAAGGAAAGAAAAAAGGGAAAACATCAGGCAGTGAAGAGGACAGAAAGCCAGGAGAGCAGGACCCCAGAGGCCGAGGGCAAAGCAGTTGAAGAGAAAAAACCAACTCTGCCAAGCCTGTGGGAAGAGAACCAGCTAGAGACAGGCCAGCACAGGGCGCAGGTGAAAGGAACCTGGAGTGCTATTTAGAGATCATTTCTAAAACACAGCAGACAAAACTGTGGGAATTGAGATTTTTAAAAACTGGCCCATGAGTGACAATGTCTTTAAAAACAAAAAACAAACAAACAAAAAACCAAAATGGTAGTGATACTTGAGATCCAGGTTGATTCCATCCAACAAGCAGATTCAATAAATACACAAGGAGGATGTTTGCAAATACCCTAAAATATAACCAGCCTGATAGTCGGGAAGGCATCCTTAGAATCTTATTCCTTAATTGAAATTACATTTTTGGCTACAGGATCAGAGTGCCCATGAGCCTCCCTCTCCCCAACAAAAGAGGCAGAAGTGGGCGGGCGTCTCATAACTCTCCGATGAATCAATCAGTTAGAGGCAGTGAAGTTACTCCTCTCCCTTCCTGGCACCTGCTGTGGGGAGCAGCCTCAGCAACAGTGTGGGCTGGGCGAGCCTGAGAAGGTATAATTAGACAAGGGAAGAGCCAAAGGGTATTGCTTGGT
Source organism: Peromyscus leucopus (assembly GCF_004664715.2). NCBI lineage: Eukaryota > Metazoa > Chordata > Mammalia > Rodentia > Cricetidae > Peromyscus > Peromyscus leucopus. Next base: position 59,752,931 of record NC_051064.1, on the reverse strand, counting down.
AGGTAGAAATCCCCACAATCTTGCAGTGAAGGCACCAGACACGGGGAAACAGGAATCACACACCCTTCTCTTCAAACACAGCAGACAGTGCAAAAGCAGGCTTAAAAACAAAGGGGAACAGAGGCAAGACTAGAAAAAGACCTTGCCTCAAAAATCCCCATGAGTTCTTGCTACTGTAGGTTAAGGGCAAACACACTGTACTAATAATGGAAGGTTGTGGGGGAAATTATAGTTGACTTCGGAATATAATCACATTTGTATATGAAAATCCAGGTCAAATTAGCTTTGTGTTGTTTTTGAGACAGGGTCTCACATAGCTCAGGCATGCCTCAAACTCACTGTGTATTTGAAATCCCAATCCTCCTGCCTCTACCTCACAAGTGCAAGGACTATATATAGGTGTGCACCACCACACCTGGTTTGAAGGATCATTTTTGTAACAGAATGAATACTGTGGGTCAGAGTAAAGTGGAATTGAATTAATATGAAAGTAACACAGATAGGGACACTTTGGATACACAGAGCTCTGGTACTTGTAATTAGAGGATGTTCAAAACTTACTTTGATAACCACAGACTTGTGCTTACCAAGTAACTGGAAATGTGAGAAGATATGCTGTGGTTCATGCCATGCACAATGAGAGGGGTCAACAGGGTGAACATGCATTCAAAGAGAAACGACCCGGGTAAGACTGTCACATAATATTTAAATGCCAACATTTAAATGCCAACATCCAGAATTCGGCAAAAGCTTAGCCATATACAACTGCAGAAGATAGGATACCAATATTTTGTTTATCTGATATTGTTTTTATTTTTATCCCTTGTTACTAATAAAAAAAGATTATCAACAAAAGATATGCCTAGGGGAAGCTTAAGGAAAATCTCAAATGGAAATGAAGATATACTTTAGCTGACTAGCTTAAGTTTCAAAATAATTTTAGAAGGGAAAAATCTTCAAATAACTATGAGAATTGATTATAGCTAATTTTAACACCCAAAAATAGCCATGTAAATATCATAAATGTAAATTCTAACATATAACAAGTACATGAATCTGAGTCCTATGTCCATAAATTAGAATTCATGTTTTCCCTGGATGCTTATAAAAGATAGCAATTGCTTTTTTCTGACAAACTCTTGCATAATTTGAACAACCAAATTTCACAGATTCTTCAAGATATTCTATCTTAAAAGAAAAGAGGTTTGTCACTAACTGGGACTTCTCAGTTCCTTTATGGAACTATAGGATCCAAAGACAGAGAAAATACCAGTAAGTTACACTGAATAGAGACAAATAAAAAACAGCTTTTAAATGGGAGTCAGAGAGAGAAGTATGTCAGTAGATGGGACCAGGTGGAATTTTTCCTTGTAGCTTCTGTCCATCTTGTGAGAAACCGGTCCACTGCTTTGCTTTAGGTACCCAGACACGCAGGACTCCAAGTGTACTTCCTGACATAACACACATGAGTGAAGGGTGAGCACCCAGGCTATGGCTAACACCCCTGCAAGGTGAATGGACTTATTCTGCAGTCCCATGTCCAGATCACCACTGTCTGCATCAACACCTGAAGCCAGGCAACATTATTAAGCCCAGAGAGGCTTCCCAGAGCCTGGAAGGAGGATAGGAAAAGACACCAGTCCATTCCTCTATCTTTGAAATAAATCGTCTCTCTCCTATTTTTCCTCAATAACCTGTGAACTCTTGGAAACAGATCCCAAACTAGCACTCTCCCTTCCCAGTGTAACTTGACCACTCAGCAGAGAGCTCCGGGCACTGACTAACGCACGGAGAACGTGAAGGTTATGGGCCCTGGTGCTTCCCCTGACTGTGTCCTTTATTCTTCTGCGTTCTGTGCACATGGACTTCCACTTTTAAAAGCACAGAGTTGTGCATATGCACTAATGAACATTCCCACACATTAATGATCTCATGCTTAGAACAAATTTCTCTGATATGAAATCTGGGGACCAGAAGACTTGGGAATTTTTAAAGTTTACAATACACACTATCAAAAATGTCTCTTCTAAAATGTCGTGCCAGCTAATTCTCCCAATAGCAGGATAGGGAAGGCTGTTCTCTAATATTTGCACTCTGGATTTACAGTTCTGTAATGGCCACTGTTTAGATGGGTGAGAGAAGAGTTCTGCTCTCATTTACTTTGTAGTTCAAAATTTTTTCTCTCATCGTTATTCTTTTTTAATGTGGGAGAAAAGAGTTTAGCTTGTCCCTTTTGATTTGCAAGAATTTAAAAAATATACTGGAGACGTTATGTATTTGCCATGGTATGTTTCAATTTTTAAAGTATTGAGCAGTTATAGGAACTTCGCAAAAAAAAAAAAAAGCAACAATGCACATAATCACTCTATTAAATCAGCTAAGTAAAAAAGCTTTTCATTTGAGTAAGAAATTACCTGTGGGACTTCTATATCGGTATTACTGTAAGAATAGTATTTTAAAAATAAAACAAGCTGGAGTGGTGGCTCATGTCTGTAACCCTAGCACTTGGGAGGCTGAGGCAGAGGATTGTCATAGTTTGAGGCCTGCCTAATGAGAATTAGGTCAGCATGGGCTACAGGCTGGACTGTCTCAAAAAATAGTACAAACTTTAAAAATAAATAAATGGCCTGATTTTTCATTCAGAAACAGGTAACTTTTCTTATTGTGACTAATACAAAAAAAAAAAATTCCAATGGGCAAATTATGTTCAGAGAAGTTTTTGGGTTTCTGGGCTCTCTACAATGAGAATAAAACCATGACTGTGTGGGTGCCGGTTCCTAATCTGTTTTCTTTTAGGGGGATGTTGTGTATCAAACTCAAGCCTCAGCCATGTGGGTGAGTGTTCTACTACTGAACTACATCCTCCACCTTTCCCAGTTCCTTCTTTTATGTAACAAAGACCGTTTTTAAACTTGAGATTTCTTAGGACCCTTTTAGTTCCAGCATTCTAAAAAGTCTACTGGGTCACTGTGCTTAATGGACTCAAATGCTGAAAAAAAACTGACAGCATTAAGTTTCAAAGGCAAAAAAACAGCTTGAGCCACAAGCCACAGTTCACATCACATGACCAGCAAGACGCTCGGGACATGGATGACAGAGTGTCGTTTAGCCAGAAATGGCTTTCTCCTGACACAGCTACTCAGCGAGCTCCAGTACGTACCATAGACCACGGCTGAGACGCGACTCTGGAAACCTCTGTGACTTGATGACAAAGGATGAGAGAGAGAGATTCTACTCACCAAGCTGAACACAAGTGCAAGCTTACCTGGAATATTACCACACGGAATTTGTTCTTCTTCATTATTTCTTCTTGCTTGGTTTCGACCTTGGTTACATGAACCCGTTGCTTCTCCACCCGGGCCTTCACATCTTTAATGTGAGCGCTGACTTTGCGGGTCTTTTCAAACAGCTTGTTAACGATGTAGCCCGTGTTGCTGTGTGACTGTGAGAGCTTCAGGAGGTCGATCTGGACAGACTTTATAGCGTTCTCCATCTCCCTGTGTCTCTCCTCTATTCTCTTCTGGCTGGCCTGTACACTGTCCACGATGGTGGCCACCTTGTCCAGGACAGTCACAATTGTAAGAGCAGCATCCTGGTCTTCGTCTTCAGTCACACTTGACAATCGATTCTGGTGGACTTTACCAGCATTTGAAGCAGACCCATTGTGTTCCATTTTACTTCTTTCTCGGCAAAAGATGTCCTATAGCAATCAATTCTACACTCGAAGCCAAAAGTCGGCTTGGTGGCAGGCAACGAAGCGCTTTAAAGGGCTGAAAACCGCACCCTGGAGAGTGGTCAAGTATTTATAACGACAAATGCCCATCCGTGACTGCCCTGCAACATGAGCCCTTGCAAAAGCACCAGGGTCAGTTCCAAACATGCTTGCCGACTGACTAAGGGCCTCAAATAAGCCTGTGTGGGTGGAAACCCCTGAAGAAGTTCACTAGAGCCACAGTGCTACTCATACTAAGCCCACAAGCCAAGTAGCTCCAAACACTGAGCAAAGTTTTTCTCTTTGGATCATTTCAAGCAATAGTTTGTATAAGCAAAGAGAAATTTTGAACTGCAATCTTCCCTTCCTGTTAATTTCACCTATTATAAGTACTAATAGACCAGTACCAAAGAATACAATAAATAAACACACAAAACAGACCATATAGTGAAAACATTATATTATAACATGCTTTTCCAAATCAAATTATTAAAATCAATATTTAAGTTTGAACATAGTCTTTAAATTCTACATGCATAATTTTGACTAGCTAAACTACACGTTAAACACTGATACATTCTACTCACATTTTAGACCTTTAAACACCAACAATCTATTAATAGAGCTACTACAGGACAAATTTGAGTTAGAGGTCTTAGGTCATTTTTAAGCTCACTTTCAGAGCACCAATCATTAACAATTATTTCTGCATTGTATTCACAAACACTGATACAATTTGTATATTCATATTAAAACAAATATCATGTTTAAAAATGAATGTGTATTAGTTTAACTGATATGTAGGTTTTATTCCAATCTGTTCATTAAACAGGCTATCTTGACAATATCTAAATCTATTTTCAATGATCTGTTCAATCATTAATTCTCAGATAACTTTTCAAATTATTAGAATTATATCTTCAAAGAGAGAAACTGTCAATTGCAGTCCGTACAGCTTATAAATATGTTATATCTAACACACACAGCTTTGCAGCTCATGCAGTAGGGGCAGTGTCTAAAAAAATCAGGTACTAAATCTCAAAAACATTTAAATAGCTATTTAAACACAGTGTCTTCTAGATTTCTTTTTGTAAGAAAAGTAATCTGTAAACATCTTTACTTTTAGTTCATGCTCTGCCATTTGCTGTGGTCATTGGGAAAGAAGTTTGACTTTATGGCCGCTGTGATGTGGGTCCATCCATCTCTGCAAAAATATTACATTCCATGGGTAAAGAACAATTCCTAGTATTACCATGTGGTACAAATTCATGAAATCAATTTCTGTATTTAAAAACATAAAACAGAGACTACTAAACAGTCCAAAAACTGCTGTAGCTAAATATTCTAAATACGAGCCAACAGTACTACACTAAAAATGTCCAAAAATAAGGCCTCTGAAATAAATATTTCCATTCTTTAAAAAAAGACATAATAAATGTACATCACATGGTCAGTGTGCATACAAAAGCCTTTTATGCAGTTCAAACCATTCTGGATGAAGTGTCTGAAGTAAAATGACCTAGGTTTTGCTTCTGTCGACGTCCTCTGTTGTTCTTGGGGCATTTTCTGTTGCATGAAAATACAGAAGGGGGAAAACAATCATTTAGTTAAAGATGTTTAAACTATGTCAAAGTAACACACAGTTCACACACTGCACCCAATTCACACACTGCACCCGGTCAGGAGACGAAACGAGACACTGTTCAGTTCCAGGCTAGATGAGGACAGACATAATGGCTGTTTGTTCTTTGCTAAATAGCTGGGATTTGGGAGGGATCACACTCGTGAATGAGGACAGTGCCCACACTGCTGATACACATTTCTGAGAAGGACGCCTGCCTCTCTGGCCTGGCAGCTGCTCAGTTCCGGTGACGGATCACTGTGACGGTACAAAAGATGCTGACCTGGCCACTTTCCCTGAGCGTTATCATGGCACCAGAACAACAAGGAACACGTAGCTGATGATCTCAGTCAGGATGCACTGAAGTCCTCTAACTCAAGAAAACGACTCAAAAGGAGCTGGTGTACACCCAGTTGCAGCATGCCACAGAAGCGCACTGGAAACTGGGACCCCGCAAGTGAGATTCCTGGACTCTGCTCTTCTATTACAGTACATGTGGCCTAACAGGGAACAAATTCCGGACAAGAGAATGTGATGATGAGTGTAAAGGCACTGAAATGAATGCGGGTGGCTTTGAGTGTGGATCCTACTGGTAGGAGTGGTAACTGTCTATTATTATTAGTGGCCACCTGCGCCAAGTCAATGCCCCTTAGTGGAAACAGCGTCTTGGAATGAGTATGTTTGCTCTAATGTTCCATGTTTTTATTCTATTTCAAAGAGGATTGCTTTGCCTTAACTTAAAAGCCTTAATGACAACGTTTCTGGTGGTTTTCAAAGGATTTTCTCTCACTAATCCTTATAAAAATAGCCTGATGTAGACAGGGCTGGGATCATATCCATTTCATAAATGAAGGAGCTGGCTGACAGGCCAAGCGACCAGCTTTAACTGCCACTAACCCACCATGAACGGGAGGAGTTCCAGGTTCCGGGGACCAAGAATTTTTTTCTTCTATACAGTAAAGGATTTGGCTGAGACATGTTCAACGTCCCTGCCAATCTGTCATTCTAGGAGTCTGAAAACACAAAAGAAGATTCCAAGCATAAAAGAAGAAGACACAACTCACAGAAAAGTGGGCCAGTAGGAACATCCATTTAAAGGAAGATTCCTCACAAGCAACAGCCATTGTGGACGAACAGCTGTTCCCTAATGGACTACATGGGAGAGGCGTGCCTCAAAAATTCAATGGTGTGGTCCAAGAACGTGATCACAATATTCCACATATAAGACAGCAAGCCATTCGGGAGCAGGGTGGGGAAAGGCTGTGATCCTTACAGTGCAGTACATGTAGCCCTAATGTGGAACAAATGTCAGGACAGTGTTTCTCTTCTCCTTGTCACACTGTGCGTTCCTCTACTGAAGTGCTACATGGTCTCCCCAGTCACACATCTTCCCTAGTCCAATCAATTCTGCAAATGACCTTTAATATGGTTCAAACACACTAAACCTCGACAAAAGCAAATTTGGTTCCTGTCCCCACGCAGCAGTCATATCTGGCTGACCTATTCCCAACAGGACTCAGCACAGCCCTGTTTCTAGATGGTTCGGTCGAAAGAGGAATGACCGAAGAATCACGCAGCACTGACTCCAAACCCAGGCACTTCCCTTCGCTGGCTGAATGGCCACAGGCAGAGCGGTTAACCTCTGAGCCTGTTTTAAATGGCCACAGCTGGCTAGGCTGTTAAAGTCTTTTCCCCCATCTTCCTTTCCTGTTGTCACTGTTTGTTACACCATTATGTCCCTTCTTTGATCTACTGCCCAATTTTATGCTCGGTAGTCTTGCCTAAAGGCAGATCATCTGTTCTGTGGAATAAAGCATGCTGACTTTAGTGCCGAAACTTCATGAAAAATATCAGCTACTCAGAGAACGTTTTTCCATCATTTCTAGATGTATTATTTTGGTGCTGGGACTACTTGAAGGTCTTTTTCCAGGCCCTGGAGAGAAGGAAGGCCTATACATCCAATCAGCTTATCAATATCGACTTGATATGCTATGACTCTCTGCCCCCCATGGAAGAAGGAGAACACAAAGATAATGCTCATGGAACATGAGAACCAAAACTTAAAGGAGGTGGGAAGAGGTGAGGAAGAAGAAGGTAAGACAGGGGATGGAAGGGCAGGGCACTCTGCTCTGGCAGTTTTAAAGTTCCAGTTTCCTGGAACTTTAAAACTTTCTACTCAGTTTGAGAAACACCCATTTACTGTCAACTGAGCTGCAAATAAGTCTTTTAACATATAGTAAATGCTTTATTTTTTTTATATTTACTTTGTGTGTGTGTGTGCATGTGCGTGCGTGCGTGCGTGCGTGCGTGCGTGCGTGCGTAGATCAGAGGACAACTTTGAGGAGTTGGTTCTCTCCTTCCACCTTGTGGATCCTAGAGACCAAACTCAGACCGTCAGGCTTGGGGGCAAGCGCCTTTACCCAAAAGCCATCTTGCTGGCCCCTGTGCTTTTATTTTTAACACAGCATTTGAAAGCCTTTTACTTACCGCTGTAATCAGGATGTAGTCAGAGAAGGCTATCTTTAAAGTTGATGGTTTTCTTCATTACTACACTAACTACAGGTAAAGTATACTCTCAGACCATAAAAACTCCTCTGTAGACTTAAAGCATTGCTCATAGCTCCTCAGTGAACGTGTTCCAGAAACTCTGCTACAACTACTCCCCGAATTCAGCGCTCCTAGTACAGTTTCTAGATCCCTAGCCTCCTTGATTTCAGACTGTTCTCACACCTCCTCTGCCTATAACCCAGATGTGTCCCTAACTCTGGGAATGAGTTCCTACACACATTCTAAAGAAGCAAGACAGGGAGAAGTCAGACCCACGTAGAAATTTTGTCCAGTGGACTAGACACTAGAACTGTGCCTGATGGACTGGGCCCTAGCCCAGTGAACAGGTTTTAAGGGTTTTCTCTGGTTTACACCTTGCAGTGCATAGTTTAAAGCCGACACTCTATGGCCATTACCTACCTTGTTATGCACATGACAATTGCTACTATAATGGCGATCTGTACAGCTCCAATAATGGCTGCGATAAGAACGTGAGTGAGCTTCTGCCTACTCGGTACTACATAGAGAATACTAAAGTCCGTCTTTTCACAGTGCTGGCCAGTGTAACCAGATTCGCATCTGCAAGGGGAACAAAAGCAATCCCTATGAGAATTACAGTTTTAATACAATAATTTTTATTCTTTGAGAATGTCACCCATGCATACATACAACGTAGTTTGATCATGTTCAGCCTCCCCAGTTCTTCTCCCTAACTTCTAGATCTACCCCCACCCCTTCCCAACTTCATGGGGTGTTTTTTCCCCTTTTTTCTTTTCTATTAATAACCACTGGGTTCAATTTGTGCCGCCCATATACACATGGGTGTAAGACCATCCACTAGAACATGATCGATCTACCAGGGACCGTATACCCCTAAAGAGAACTGACTCTCCCTCTCCTGGCAGCCATCAATGTCGACAGTGCTCAGGGAGGGGTGGCGGGCTCAGGAGCCCTCCACTCTTTATACTGGAGCGTTGACTGCACTGCTCTCGTCCAGGTCTTGTGTAGGCAACCATAGCTGCTGTGAGTTCACAAGCGCAATGTGTTTCACCCCGTCTTCAGAAACCTCTGACTCTTATGATCTATCCACCCTGTCTTCCACAACATTCCCTAAGCCTTGGGGAAAGGGATGTGATACCGGTGTCTCATTTATGGCAGAACACACCACCGACACATGAGATTTTTTTTTTTGAGACAAGGTCTCAGTATGTACCCGAAGCTAACCTACACCTCTTGATTTTCCTGCTTCCACATCCCAGAAACAGGGCTTATTAAGTGTGTACCACCACACCTAGAAGAAATTACAAAATTTCATATTGTCAGGTTTTTAAATTAAAACACAAAAGAACAACAAAACTTACACCGGAGTAAAGAAATGACTTCACCACCATGGGGGTGGGGTGCCATACTTTTACATTTCTGTTTCGACGTCATCTATACTAATCATATCCACATCATCATCCATCATCTCTACCAACCACAATTTTGAAGTTACTAAATTGCCCTTATCATCATCATTTAAACTAGAATCACAATCATCCAAGAACTAACACCCATTTCCCCTTCTCAGATACATCAGTTATCTCCAGGTTTCATACTCATAAATAAGATAAAGAATCTAATGAATGGGCACTTTTCCATTTAGTTATTCTTTAGGATAGAGAGCTGGGAATAAGATTACTGAATTAGGAGTAAGAAACATTCACAATTCTACAGACATTGCACCACATTATATTCAAGACACTTCTCAGTGTGAGCAGCATAAACACTTAATATGCAGGGGAGGTGAAAATAAGTTATTAAACAAACAGAGCAAAGCAGTCAAGTAGATGCTAATCTTAGAAACTTTCTAATTCCAATTAAAGGTAAATAGAAAGACACCATCATCAGCTGGGGATAATAATTTGATAGGGAAACGCTTCGGATACTCAACAGAAGATTTCCTATTTTAAGCCGACAGAAGTGAAAGGTGGAAATTAGCAAGGCTTCGACTGGAAGCCATGAATAAAGCATATGACATGTAGGGGCACCGTTGTGAACTCACTGGGCATCAGTGTGTGGCTTCACTGCTGTCCCACACTTTGTTATGAACGGACCTGAAACAGTGTTATGGTACAGTGTGAACCACAGAAAAGAAACCCGGGTGCTGGGCAACACGGGGAGCCAGTGTGACGTGGGCTTGCTCCCTCATTCTCTAGGGCTCTTGGACTCCTGCCAGGACGTCCTGCACCTCCAAAAATTCAACACAGTGAGGTGATACACTGGGATCAAGCTGAGAAGCCAGGAGTAAACCACACACCTGTGGTTAAACTAACCACTGTTTGACAGGATGTTAGGGTGAATCAGTGAGGAAGGAAGAGTGTCTTCCAAAGATGCTGCTGAGAAACTGGGGTACCACATGGAGAAGAAGGAAGCTGAGCTTCTTCCTCTCCACAGCCTCTAAATGAACTAAAACCGGATGTGCTGGTTAGTTTTTGTCAACTTGACAGAAACTAGAGTCATCAGGGAAGAGGGAACCTCAGCTGAGGAATGGCCTCCATCAGACTGGCATGTCCACGAGTTGTGTGGCTTGTTTTAATCACTGACTGATTGCCCACCGTGGGCACTACCATTCCCTGGAAGGTGGGCCTGGGAGGTATGAGAAAGGTAGCTGAACGTGAGCCTGAAAGCAAGTCAGTAAGCAATGTTCTCCCGTGGCTTCTGCTTCCGTCCCTGCCTCTGAAGGTTCCTGCCTTAACTCCTGCCTTGGTTTCCCTCAATGAGAGACTGTGACATTTACAGGACCCCTATGAGATTAAGCCCTTTCCTCCCCAAGTGGCTTTTTGTCATGGTGCTTTTATCACAGCAATGGAAAGCAAAGAAAGACAGCAGGTCAGAGGTCTGAATGCGGGAGCTGAAGCTACAGAGAGCTCTTAGAAAAACGAACATACGGGGTTTCAGGAGCCCAGACTGCAGACAGGGCAATAATTTCCTAGACACAACACTAAAACAAAAACCGTAATTTCAGCAACAAAGACAAACTGAGCTGAATCAAACCTAAGATCTTCACAGTTAAGGGCATTATCCAGACAGCGGAAAGGCAGCCTACACAAAGAAAGTTACAACTGCAAACAAATTACATGTGTGACAAGAGACTTGGCCTCAGAACACGTAGAGAACAAATAAGTAGCTGAGGAGATGGGTCTCCGGCTATAGCTCCAGAAGCCTTAAGATCCAAGTTCGATCCCTGGGGAAAGTGCCACAGGCAGTGGGTCACATCTGTAATCTGTAACTCAGGGATGAGTGGACAGCTGAAGGGCAGCGCAGACAGACTGTCCTGAAGACAGCCTGGAAGATACAGCAAAGAAGCAGAAACGATGGAGACCTTGCCTCACAAGGTGGAAGGCGAGAACTGACTCACTCCCACAAGTTGTCTGCCAACCTCTACAAGGGCGCACGCGCACGCACGCACGCACGCACGCACGCACGCACGCACACACACACACACAAATTGTTTTGGTTTTTTCCATATTTGTTTGTTTGTTTGTTTGTTTTTATGTGTAGAAGCACTCTATCTGCATGTAGGCTTTTATGCCAGAAGAGGGCATGGTTGTGAGCCACCATGTGGTTGCTGGGAACTGAACTCAGGACTTCTGGAAGAGCAGCCAGTGCTCTTAACCACTGAGCTATCTTTCCAGCTCACAATAACTGTTTCTAAAATAATTAAAGAAAATATAATTTAAAACATATATCCTTTAAAAAAAAAAAACCCACTAATTAAGAAAGGGGCAAAGGTTCTGAACTCCATTTTTGAGAGATGTACAGTTGGCCAAAAAGAGTCAAAATGGTGGCGCATACCTAAAATCCCTGCATTCAGGAGGCTGAGACAGGGGGATTTCAAAACGAAACGAGCACACACAGTGGGCTACCCTCGCACAGCCACAGCGCTGCCTGGATCAGAAAGTAAGGTGACTACAAATGCCAGTGAAGGTCTTGCGGAGGGGGGGAAATAGGAAGACGCTTTGAAACAGACTTACAGTCCTTGAAAAGTGAAACAGATTAGCATTTGACCTAGTAATTCCACTCCTAAGCATTTACCCAAGCAAATCAAAGCAGATGTCCACACAAAAGCACCAGTGCTCAGGGCAGCATCATTCAAAACAGTCCAAATGTGGATATAAATGCAGTGTTCATCGGCTGACAGTTGGATTTAAACATGTGATCCAGTGCGCACAGCAGACTGTTCCTCAGGCACAGGAAAGAGCCAAGTGCATCAGACAGCTAGAACACTGGGGAGGTCTAGAAACAGCTTTCCCATGGAAGAAGCCAGACGTGGAAGACCATACTACATCATCGCATTTACATGAAACGTGCAGAATTCGGCTGAGAATGTGGCTCAGCTGGTAGACCACGTGGCTATCATTTCATGAGGCCCTGAGTTTGATTGACAGTACCACCTACACCAAGCACAGTAGAGCACATGGCTTCCCAGCACTCAGAAGGTAGAGGCAGGAAGATCAGGGGTTCAAAGACAGCCACTGCTACACAGTGACTTTAAGACCCACCTAGGATACATAAGCCCCTTGACTTAAGAAAGAGTATGGAGTGTCTAGAATAAACAACCTATAGAGACAGAAAATCGATTCCTGGCTGCCTAGTGCTCGGGTCAATAGGAAGATTTGGGACCAAAGGGTAAAGTGCATGGGATTTCAAAAAATGTGTTAAAATTGATTGTGGTGGTGTTGTATTAAAACTACTGGATTGGAAAGGAGTGATAGAGAGGGAGAGGAGGAGAAAGGGAGGGGGCAGGGAAGAGAAAGGAGAGGAGGAGAGAGAAGAAGAGGGAGAAGAGGGGAGGGACAGAGGAGAGGGAAAGACTACTGCTACAAAAAGCAATCTCCATAAAATAAAATCAAACAAGTCATTTCAAAGGAGCAGTTACTACTGTTATTAAACTCAAGGGAACTTCCCTGCACGGTCCTCATGTAAAGAAGGCAGCTTCTAATATAGAGAATATTGTCCTCAACAACCCAGCAGCAGTAAATCCAATACTATAATGAAGACCCATGGGACTTTTAAAACAATGTCCTTCATGGTAGGCTAATGGCTCAAAGTCAAAGCTCAGTAAAATCAAAAGAGCTCCACAGAGAGCTATAACAATACCCTAGATGGGTCGCTCTCAGATAGTCTAGCTTCATTCAGAGATTAAAATCAGAATATCAAAAAGGACCTTTAGACCACCTATCATTCACATCATCCCCCTGGATATTACTTTCCACAACTGACTTTTATACTCTGCAAACATCTGGAGTATGGAGTTCTAAGTTGCCGTTGCTTCTTCTGCTACTGAAGGCAGACCCAGGGGTTCAGCTCCACTGGGAATCTCATTCCCTCCCATGGCTTCACACACGGATTCATCCACTCATCCACCTAGCACCTTTACTGAGTAACTGCCAGGTTTCAGGTACTAGAGCTTCACACTCCTGGCAACAAGGCAACAAAGGAGCAGAATCCCAGGCTACGGAGATGGGCCAAGGGGTAAAGCACTCGCCATACAAACGTGAGGATCGAGTTCAGATCCCCAGAACCCACATAAAGCCAGACACAGTAAACTGCTTCTCAGAGATCCCATGGGGACATGGGAGGCAGAGACAGGAAAATCCCCAGAAGCTTCAGGCCAGCTAGCCTGATCTACCTTGTCTCAAAGGAGGTGAAAGGTAAAGATAAAGGAGACTTGAGATGGTCCTCTGACTTCTACATGTGGGCCACAGCCTGCACATGCCTGCAGTCAACACACATACATACACAAATATTTTATAAACCATTATTTTTTCCGAAAAGAGCTTATCCTCTAGCAGAAGTCCAAAGGTATAACAAGTAAACTAAACGATTATACTAAAAGTGTGTGTGTGTGTGTGTGTGTGTGTGTGTGTGTGTGTGTGTGCGCACGTGCGCACGCGTGCATGCATGCATGATGGTGAGGTGCCTGGAGTGAGGATGGTAGTGAATAGTGAATGAAATTCTGGTTAAGATATATTCTGAAGGAGAAGAGCTAAGAGGACTACCCAACTAATAAGATGGGGAACATGAGAAAGAGGGAAATCGAAGGTGTGCCTGAGGTATCCTGTCTGTACAACTCAAGAGACAGAGCTGGCATCCACTGGGATGCAAAACATTGCAGGTGGATCCAGGGCAGTGGGGGGGGCGGGGGGGGGTACAGTACAGGTTTAGTTTAGCTGAGACTGAGCCAGGCATCCACCGGAGATGTAAAGGAATCACAGACAAGAACCTCAGATTCAAGAGAAAGGACTGGGATTTATGTAAGTTGGATGACATCTACAAAAGACCCCAAGTGGATCCGGTCACTTAGAAAGAGCACAAGACGGGATCGCAGTGCACTACAACACAGTGAGGTCAGGGGGCAAAGGGGAAACCATCCAAGAGTGGCATGTCAGTGAGACAGGAGAGAAACAAGAGAGCTTCATCTCAGAAGCCACGAGAATAACCCAGGACACAAGGGAAACGCTGCCAAGCACCTGAATGTGAATTTAACACTAAGACTTGACCACTGACTCAGCCATAAGAAGAGGCTCTGTAGGGTGCTTCAGACAACAGCTTTCTGGAGTGGGTTTGAGAGAGACCAGGAATGACAACTGGAGACAGACCACAGACAACTCAAGTTCTTCTGTGAAAGAAAGGCATGTGATGAGCTTCTTCACGGAAATTACATTTACATCAAGACATGTGAGATGGAGGAGAGGGAGGGAAGATTGCTTGGGCAGCAGTGACAGCCTGTGGAAGATCTCTCCATACCGTTCCCGTTTTCTCAGTTCACCTGGAAACAAGCTCATCGGCTGCCGGTGAGGGAGAGAGGAGTGCAGACAGCAGTCTGAGGAGAGGACTGACGGACGGCTGCTGTTCTCGGCTGTGTAGTCCAGGGGAAGCTGGACTGAACTAGACTGCAGTCTTGTCAGTATCATGAAACAAGAGAGGGACAGAGGCGATACAGATCAACCACAGGAAATGAAGGATGCAGAGGGCCTGGTGGGGAGAGGGATAACCACAGAGGGAATATGCTAGAGACGGAATTATTCTCCAGCCTACTTCTCCAGCTTGTATCCTCCATGAGTTTTCAAATTGATTGTCTTGAGCAGCACAAATGGATACCCCATAGGCATGTGAAACTCAATACGTCATTTCCTCAAAACTTCACTGATCTGAAATCCTCCTCTTCAGTTTTGCCACAGCCAGAAGCCTAGGAGACTCTGTACCCTTCCTTCCTCTTCCCTCGGCTACCTCTATATTTTGTTTTGTTTTGTTTGTAGTTCCCAAACTGTCTCATGCACATGTACAGATTATAGCAGTGTTCTATTTTTTTTTTTTTGAAAATCTTTTTTAACTATTTTAAATTTACATGTGTTCATGTGTGCTTTGCACTGTGTAGTCCACTCTTTCATACAGGCGTTGTTCTGAAATGTCTGGGGAGGGGCATACAGAGACGTTAGCTCCTTTGAAGACAAAGAGAATCGCCAGTTGGGAAAAGGCCAACGGTTTTACCAAGAACTCTCCAACCATGAACAGTGAAAGCACTTTCTCGGCCTTTCATCTTTATGCAGGAGGAAGGGAGCTAAATAAGAGGGACCCAGGAGGCCTCAGGGCCAACAGCTTCCTTTTCCATCCAGGAAAGCAAAGAGTCACTACCCTGAAGGCTGACAGAGAAAAAGTAAAATGTAACACCTCCCCATGTTTGGATGTTTTGCCTGAGAGAAGGAAACAGGTTCCCACCCAGCTCCCAGGAGCATGAGTGAGCGGCATGGCAGGCATGGCAGCAGTGCCCCACCCCCTTGTCTATGGAAACCCGGTCTGGCTAAGCAGACCCAAGACACTGTGCAACT
Organism: Peromyscus leucopus; assembly: GCF_004664715.2. Classification (NCBI taxonomy): domain Eukaryota; kingdom Metazoa; phylum Chordata; class Mammalia; order Rodentia; family Cricetidae; genus Peromyscus; species Peromyscus leucopus. Next base: position 59,737,177 of record NC_051064.1, on the reverse strand, counting down.
CCTGACAGCAACAGCCACGCACAGAGAACGGCAAACAGCACTGAGATCCTTAGGCTGGGCGTCAGGGAATCTGAGGTCTAGTTTCTTCTCAGCTCTAGTTCCAACTTGCAGTTGACCTTGGACAGGTTACGTAACATCTCTGGAATACAGGAGTTGAACACTTACACTCTTTCCACCTCCCTCTCACAATTCACACCTGGCTCTTCATCCCTACTCCTTTAGTTTTTTAGAAATCTATTTTAGTATATGTTTTATTTGAGTTATTTCTTCTCTGTTCATAATATATTCTTCAGCCGTTCAACCACCTTGCAACAGATTGTCGAAAGATCAAAATAGTGTTGGAATATGGCATATTAATATTAAAATGTCATCATAAAGATGTTAAGCTCACAACCTCCAAACCCTAATACAGTCTGTTCCTTATCTTTGCATATTTCTTGCCAGGGTTTTCGGGATATATGGCTGATTTGTTGGTTTATTTTAAACTAATCTACTGCAGATAACACTATTTCTTTGGTATTACTTAGCAGCAACCACTGGTGGGGAGGAAAAAACTCTCACCATGATCATGAGTCGCCAACTTACCTACAAGACGCCTTCTGAGTAGAATAGATGAATTCACACTTCCCATGGATGCAGTACCCATTGAGGTTTTCAGGACAAGGCATGTGGCTTCCAATATAAACATCTTCTCTTTGATCACCAGCATCTTAAAAGAACACAAACCAGGTCACCGAATACTGAAAGGAAAAATGGAAAATACAGGCCTTTCCAAAGGCTCAGAAACAAATGAATTCACCCTGTCAATCACCAAGCTGGGCAATTTAGAAAGGAGACTTATCAGCTGGATAAGCAAGCTCTAAGGTCCCTTGCCACACCCACTGTGCACAAACACGGGAAGCAAGCAGACAAACTAGATTGAAAGCACACAAAAACAGTTGCAGAATGTAACTGCTGTGAACTACGGCTATATTAAAAGCAATCTGAAAAAGACAAACATCTTTGCTAAATTGTAAATGCCATGTCTAGAAGGATGTTCACCCTGGGACAGAGATGGCGTACACAATATCAGCTTTAGAGGGGTGAAGCTACTCATCTACCCAGCGACTATGAGATTCCTGTGAGAACAACGGCATCGGCAGAGAGCAAGTTAAGGGATTCTAAAATGTTTGGGCAAAAGATTTATTTTGAATGAAAACCATCAAGCACATGTATTTTCCAACGGTAACAGTTTCAGCCAGGCATGGCAGCATATACCTACAATCTCAGCACTAAAAGGTTGATGCAGAATTAGTCCAAGTCTGAGGTCAGCCTGGGCTACATACATGTTAATACCTGGTCTCAGAGACAAAATAAGGAAGGAGAGAGGAGGGGACAATTGAGAAGAGAAGGGAGGGGAGGACACCATTGCTAGCTTTTTCATAGAGTATTTTTAAAGTAAATGTTCATTGTAAAAAACTTCAAAAAACAGAATGTGACAAAAATGTCTTACAGATTCTACACGTTAGCTGTGTGGCCTTTATCATTCATTCTACTCCCTTTAACCTCAGGATTCATAACTGTAAAATTGGGATAACAGCCTATACTTCATGTAGGCTTGAAAGGATTACATAAGATAAATAATGCCTGTACAACGCCAATAAAATAACCAGCAATCTATAGGACACATCACATGACAGTAAGGGGCTTATCTCTGAAAAACACAAAGTGCAATAAAATCTGGAGAATGTTAATGGAAACAGATTAGGAAGGCCCAAAAAAGAGAGGACCATAGGAGCCTTTGCCCCTGTGTTCTAGTGTCTTTTGGTGTGGAAAGGTATTTTGCAGGCTATCAAAAGAGAAATGTAAACCCCAAGGCATCCACAAAATCTTTGACTTACAATCTGCCCTGCCTATAAAGCCACAGCAATGGTAGCATAGGAACGTGTGGGAGTAGCCACCAATATCTGATTTGACTTAAGGCCCATTCCATGAGAGGGAACCCAACCCATACCTAACACTGCTAGGGTGGCCAAGAACCAGAAACTAGGTAGCCCAGAGACCTAGGGTAAAACCAAACACTACTGGTCTTAAAAAAAAATTTTTTTAAGTATCGATAAAATGACTCCTACAGATATTCTACTATACTCATAGATCAGTGCCTTATTCAGTCATCATCAGAGAAGCTTCCTCCATCCAGCAGCTGATGGGAATAGATGCAGAGACCCACAGCCAGACATTATGCGGAGAGTCTAAGTGGGATGCCTCCTTCAAATTCCTCCCCTCAGAGCTCAGGGAACCCAGTGGAAGAGGTGGAAAGAATTTTGGGGTGGGAGCCAGAGGGGATGAGGACAAGGTCCTCCAAATCAACTAAGCAAGGCTCACATGAGCTCCCAGAGACTGAAGCAGCAAGCACAGGATCTACATGGATGTGGACCAGTAGGTCCTCTGCGCATACAATACAGTTTTTAGTTTAGATTTTTATGGGATCCCTGAGTGTGTGAACGAGTTAAACCTCTGTTTCTTGTGCTCTTTCTCTCCTGTTGGGTTGCCATGTCCAACTTCAATGTGGTGGGGTTTTGCTTTATCTTTGCTGTGTTTTATTTTGTCATGTTCTGTTGCTGCATCATCAATTCTCTTCTAAGTACAGAAGACTTTCAGCATTCTCTCTCACAGGATGCTGGGTACCAGTTCATTAATTATGAAGTTCCTTGAATATACTCTCACAAATAAAGCTTAATAGCTGTGATGAAAAAAAAGAGAAAGAAAAAAGGGGGCTATACATGTGTGGACACAGAAAGACAGAGAGAGGGGGGCAGTACCAAGTGGGAAAGCTAAGCTCGAAATACAGATTCTGCGTGTGAGCTGGGAGGGGGGGGGCACAGGACACACATTCTACACTATACTAATTTTTTTTTCTTTGTTTTTTCAAGACAGGGTTTCTCTGTGTAGCTTTGGAGCCTGTCCTGGAATTTGCTCTGTAGACCAGGCTGTCCTCGAACTCACAGAGATCCTCCTGCCTCTGCCTCCGAGTGCTGGGATTAAAGGCGTGTGCCACCACTGCCACCTGACCACTATACTAATTTAATTTATGCTAGAAGGAGAAATGAACTAGAATTCAAGCCATAAATCCTCAATCTTAAGCTCATCTCTACTGCTTTGGGACCTCGGTAACACCATTTAATTCTCCAACAGACACACAATGAGACACAGATGTAACTTTCTATTTTCTATTAGCCATATTCTAAAGTAAAAAAAGGAACAAATTAATCTTAATCCTTCAGTTTAATAAATATTAGCATTTCAATACATAAATATGAAAACTGAGACTTTACAGTTGTTTCCAAGATCTCAATTCTGTCTGCCCCAATCCAAGTCACAGTAGTCACATATGGCTAGTAAGGCCCACACTTGAACAGTCTAGAAGTGATGACTAAATCGGTTGATCTTCTAGTGATCACCTTCCATTGACCAAACATGATGCTAAGTCTTAGGGACACAAAAAACAAGACATAGCTTGACCTGCAAGGGGTTCCAGGGTCTGCCTCAGCTCCCAGATGACCCTTCTGCTGTGGCAGAAGCAAGCACCCCTCTCAGGATGCTACAGCCTGAGCCCCCTCCCCCCACTACATCCTCACCACAGAGTGGGACACCTGTGTGGACTTTAAAATCAGCCCGTAAGACAGAGCTCCTTGGGAATCTACACATGCCTGCTGTTAGTCCCTGTATAATTTCCAATTCTGAGAAGCAGTCTGTACCACGTACAAGGACATCTCAGGCATCACACTGTTTGGATCTGAACTCTGGTTACAGCGCTCCCTAACCGTGTGACCTCAAGACACAGCCTTTCACTTCCTAATCTGAGAAATGAAGATAATAACTATGTCGAGTTTTCACAGGGTTGATTTGAGGACTAAATGAGGTAAGAGCTAGCATATTAATAGTAGGTAGAGAGCTTTCAATTTTCTCTTAGAGTTTGTGCAGAGCTTTCAATTTTCTCTTAGAGCTTTTCTTTTAATTCAAAAAAAATTATTATATAGTGTTTTGTCTGCATGTATGCCTGCAGGCCAGAAGAGGGCATCACATCTCATTATAGATGACTGTGAGCCACCATATGGCTGCTGGGAATTGAACTCATGACCTCTGGAAGAGCAGCCAATGCTCTTAACCTCTAAGCCATCTCTCCAGGCCCTCCTAGAGTTATTTATGAGTGTTTCGCTGGCATGCATTCATGTGTATCAAATGTGTGCTCTGGTGCTGGCTGAAGAGAGCACTGGATCCCCTGGAACTGGAGTGACTTGGATGATTGTGAGCCACCATGTGGGAACTGGAGACAGATCCTGGGTCCTCTACAACAACATCAAGTATTCTTAACCACTGAGCCAACTCTCCAGCCCCTTGCATAGAACTTTAAAAACAGTCCTTGGCAAATAGTAAGTGCTTAATAAATATTACCAGCTGTTACTCTGTGCTTAATAAATGTTACAGGCATGAACTATAACTTTCACTTGTTGACATGCTGTAGCATGAAGACATCTTGGCTTCGGGCGATGGGAGTGTACGTCAGTAGCAGAGCCTCTGCCCCACAGGTTTGAAGTCCTAGGCTCAATCCCAACAACAGAAAAGAAAAATAAATAAACGTATGGATTTACTCATCTTTGGCTTCCATTTAAAAAGCTATCCAAGAACAAAATAAAAGGTTTCCACTTTGAAATTCCCATTCAGAAAGAAGCTGCTTTTAGCAGTCCTGCCCTGGGTCTCACAACACAGGCTGGAACTTAATTAACAGACTGCTTGTTTACAAACACTTGTGATCAAAGCAGAAGGCATGCCTGAAGCAATCAACACTGATGAGAGGAGTTGAACAAAAACCAACTAAACTAAAACAAATGTACTTTTCTTGCTTTGGTTTTAAACCCAAAGTGTGGTTCAGCATTCCCTCTCAAGCCTTAAGTAACAGGCCACCCACAGACACACTTCACCACACCTCTCAGAACATGGAACTAAGTAATGGGACACTCTCAAAATGTATAATCGTGAGACCACAGGGTGAGACTGCGAACCCAACTACCTGGTTGTAGCTAGAGTTTTCCTGCCTTGCCCACAGTCAGGACAAATCTTTGTCACTCTCCAGTCCCACAGCCGCTCAGACCCAACCAAGTAAACACAGAGACTTATATTGCTTACAAACTGTATGGCCATGGCAGGCTTCTTGCTAACTGTTCTTATATCTTAAATTAATCCATTTCCATAAATCTATACCTTGTCACGTAGCTCATGGCTTACCAGCATCTTCACATGCTGCTTGTCCTGGCAGCGGCTGGCAGTGAGTCCTTCTGCCTTCCTGTTCTTTCTTTTCTCCTCTCTGTTAGTTCCGCCTATACTTCCTGCCTAGCCACTGGCCAATCAGTATTTTATTTATTGACCAATCAGAGCAACACATTTGCCATACAGAACATCCCACAGCACCTGGTAAAATCCTGTAATGTGCATAACAGTGGGACCGAGTGGCTCTTTAGAGGTCAGGTAGTGTCCTCATAGACCATAAGAAAGCCCCATACAAGGCAGGAAATTTCAGACACAGTACAGAGAAATTAAGGGACAAAGTGTGACACCAATAAAGAAGCGTTAAATGAATTCATGAGGGAAAGTGATCCTGCACTAAACACAAAGTGAAGCTGTAGGAAACAAGGCATATCTAATAAAGCTGAGAGCCTGGCTGGCAGAGTCCAAACTCAGCATTCAATACACTCTCCTCCCCTGCTACTCTGTACACAGGCTCAGCTACCCAGAGAAGGGAAAGGAAGGCTGACATGGCCCTGGCCCTCAGGAGCTTACCATCAACTTAAGGAATCAGCATATGCATGGAGAGATAACCAGTAGCAGGCCCAGCAGGGTGGTTTACAGTTAAGAGGAAGTTCACAAGGTAAGCTGCTGAAAAGGACCTATAAGCTGACTTGTGGTGGACTGAAGGTAGGGCCTCAAAGTGCAGGGAGCTGTAGATAGCAGGAGGGCAGAGGCAAAGGGCAGGTACAGGGTGCACAAGGACTGGATCAGACCGCAGAAGGGTAGATACAGATCAAAGCTGGGAAAACTGGCTGAAACCAGATTATGGAAAAACTTGAATCTCCTGTAAGGCATGCTTTCTTAACCACACAGATGGAGAAAACACCCAAGGCCTCTTAACTGGAGGGCAGCTCAATGAAAACTGCGGTTTGAGTAAAAATAAAATTCCCCTGAGGGTGGTTGCCTATGGCTAGCAGTGAGGGGGAATACCCAGTGACCAACTGCTAATGGGTGTGGTTTCTCTTGGAGCAGTGGTTCTCAACCTGTGGGTCACAACCTCATTCCCAGGGGCCACCTAAGACCACTGGAAAACAAAGATATTTACGTTATGATTCATAGCGTAGCAAAATTGCTGTATTAAAGGGTCGAAGCATTAGAAAAGTTGAGAACCAGTGCCTTAGAGGGTAATGTAAATATTGTCAAGTTAGATTATGGAAATATTTGTATAACAACATGAAAATTACATTACTAAATCCTATGCTTTAAAGGGGTGAATTTAATGTTGTATGTGAATTATGTTTCAATAAAGGTATTCAAATAATTAGACAGCAACAAACAAGGAGCAGAAGTACAGCAATTCTCAACCTGTGGGTCGCCACCCCTTTGACAAACTTCTATCTCCAAAAATGTTTACACTATGATTCCTAACAGTAGCAAAATTACAGTTATGAAGTAGCAACGAAAATAATTTTATGGTTGGGGTCACCACAAAGTGAGGAGCTGTGTTAAAGGGTCGCATGCATTAGGAAGGTTGAGAAGAACGGAGTTACAAATTAATAAAAGTGAGTGTAGGTTGTGGCCTCTGAGCTAGCTTAAGACCTGAGGGGCACGTATGCAGGCCCCATCTCTTCTCTCCCTCAGGGGCTTGGATGGTGGGACTGACTCGGGCCTCAGCAGCAGGGTGGGACCAGCCATCAGCTTTCCAGGACTATGTGACAGATTTGCCTTATCCTGTTTAGTGAGTTGTTCTCCTCAAGATAATTTCCTAATAAATAATTCCTTCATCACTCATCTGTGGATTATAAGTGAGATGTGATAAATGTCTGTGAACTCAGCACCTGTGAGGTAAAGGCAGCATGATGGAGCATTCAAGACTAGCCTGGGTTACACAGCAAGACCTGCAAGCTAAGCCAAGTGGCTGCTCAGAGCACTTGGTTGTCATACATAGGCCTTAGAGTCCACCTCCAGCAACACACACACACACACACACACACACACACACACACACAGCTGAGCCAGAGTTGTGAAGGAGGAATAAACAGTAGGACATACCCCATATACTACTCACAAATGCATGCACAAGTAAGTAGTAAGTAAATCTCTCTGGAAGGTGTTCAAACTGTATGAGCTCAGATTCCCAGACCTGAAGGGTCCATAGAGGACATGTGACCTGCTGCAGGAATCCTTTAGTTTAGACCTGAGAACACTTCCAGAGAAACTCATCAGAATGCAGTGAAGTTCTGATACTGTTGTGTATTTCTCATGCTGATGAAATCTCTAGCTTTGTACATATTTCCTAGTGTCAGCTCACACACTACCTACTGCTACCAGCATTGTATTAAGGTCAAACTTCCCATTCCTATTTGAACACATTTGGTTTACAACGACCTTTAAGAGTTGTTTGTATCCAGGGCCTGGAGAGCTGGCTCAGTGATTAAGAGCACTTGCTGCTCTTGCAGAAGACCCAGATTCAATTCCCAGCACTTGTATGGTGGCTCACAACTGTCTGTAACTCCAATTCCAGGAGACTCAGTCCCTCTTCTGAACTCCACAGGTACTGTACCCACGAGGTACATGACATACATCAGGCAAAACATTCATATCATAAAATATAAAATATTTTTTAAAAGAATGGTACCCAGTACATTTAATAGAACAGAGCCACCCTCTTTACTAAATATGTTAATAGTGCATCTTGTAAATGTCTCTAAATCTGAGCCTAATGATGCCCAGCCCAGGAGAGAGAGATTAGTAAACTGAATTAACTTAGATCTATGGTCATCCAAAAAGTGCTTTTTAGAGAGTACCATGTTCCCAGCATCATAGTAGATTCCTGGGGTTTGAGACAATGGCAGAATAAACAGACGATAAAGACCAAGTCTCACTAAGCAACTGTGTGAAAAGAGAAAGAGCAGACTAGGGAGCAAGTTTCCCTGGGTAACAGCTGAGAGTAGGGTAAGGGTTCTGATGGAGATTCAGGAAGGAAAGCAGCTGGAGAGCACAGGATTCTTACCAGATAAGGACAAGAGCACCAGGGCTCGGGACACCAGCTTCATTCTCATTCTACGCTCAGTTTCATCTTTATCATATGCGAAATGAGGAGAGCAAAGCTGCTGTGAGGACTCAAAGGCACAGGAGCACACGGTGGGACACTGGCCACTGGTGCTCCTCAGGAGCCACGATGGCAATCAGTAAGGCAGGTGAGCTCACAGATGTGGGGAACTGAAGTACAGTCAGCAACTAACAGTGACACTGCAGACTGCAGTGATAACCACGTATCAAAAGTGAAGCCAGGAATCCAGGGTTTGATTGTTCAGACTGATCCCAACTGCCCCCTGGATGTGATCACTGAGGCTCAGAGGAAGCGGGCCTCACAGCCTTAAGTGATGCTCACCTGTGACTGACTTCACGGCACAAGCTCTTGGCTATTAAACTACGACTTCAGTACGTTCCCTAGGAGGTGTGTAGGAGATGGACAAAAGCAGAATGTTCAAGCACCTGCTCTCTAGACTAAATAAATGGAACCGCTCCAAAAGGGAAAGATAAAAAAAAAAAAAACCTTTGAAGACACAATAAAGCATGACTTCGAAACCAAAGCAGAGATGCAGCCTTGGCACAGAGAAGTAGACACAGAAGGATCCTGTCTGAACAATGCCCCTAGGTAAGTGGTGACAGGCTCCAACCACAACGGTGTCAACTGCTGGTGTCTGAACAATGCTTGAAGTGTGTGCAATATAGAACAATGCTTGAAGTGTGTGCGGAGTACACAGTAGTACATCTGGCCACCCACTGACTCGTTCCACACAGAAGCTTCAAAAACAAATCTGCCATCAACAGCCATATTTTCACACACAAAGGACAGTTCATTCTAAGTCAGGATGTCATAAGAAACCGTATCAAATGGCCTATCTACACCAGGACTGGTCTACCAATCATCCAGCCTGGTCCACAGTGGGCAACCCGGATGAAGCATGAGGAACTGATCTTAGCAACTGAGAACGTACCTACAGGGTAAGCTGCTGTAACCATACTTCCATCAGCACTTCAACTCTAGAGTTCCCTGTCCCTACAGAGCTTAAAACTTTAAATATCACGTGTTGCTTCCCAAACTGTGCCATCCTACATCTCAACCTTTACAACACTTACACATCCCTCTATGGACTTCCCGACCACAGTCTCCTCAAATCCCAAGTTGAGCAAGTGTCTACCTAGTCAATACACTCCTATCTTGCCTGGAAAACCTCCCACACTGCTATAAATCCACTGCTCTCCATCCCAACGCTAACCCTCCCCCTTCCCCAACTACAGCAGGAAAACAACTCCTCTAATTATATAAACTCATCTACCTCCTCACCTATTCCCTTAGGAAAAGCCCTCCCATCCTCCTCAGGTTACCATACCCACTCTACTTCCTAGACCCCTCTTCCGGCCACCTTCCATCCTCACCTTCCCCTGCCAGGCTGGCGACAACCATCTCCAGGCAGGCCTTCCACTCTTACCCCACGACAAACGGCCCCTTTTCAGGAGTCCTTGAGCAGCCCGGACTCTCCACCTGCTCACAACACACACTCAGGCACCTGTATCACTGACTCATTGTCTTTAAAGAACACATCAAACGATGCTGGATTGAAGTACATAAACAGTCATCAGGCAAATGAGACTCAGGAATAATGGCATCTCGCCATCTCTAGTGCCCCTGGCCAGCACAATCAAGACTAATGATTCTCAAGAACAAGTTCAAAGATGAGGTGAGGGTTGGAATGAGACGTGTGGGTGTCTTTCTAATTAAAGTGCCACAGTTCAATTTCGGCTGTATGAAGGTCTCTTTGGATTACAATGTCTGTATCATGAAGGAACTTCCTGGGTAGCTGGAAATACTGCCAATCACAGCAGGGTGTGATGTCGATGGAGTATATTCATTTCAGGTTGAAACTGTATCTCAAAAACTGTATAATTAGAATCATGCTGATATTGTGTACTGAAAGTAAATAGAAGGAAAATGGCAATAAAAACTGAAAGTGAGGCTGGGGTGATGGCTCAGTGGTTAAGAACTAGTACTTCCCTGGTACAGGACTTGAATTTGGTCACCAGCACCCACACTGGGCAGCTCACAACTTGAGTTCCAGAGGACATCTGTACTCAAGTGCACACACTTACACACAGATGTGTATATACATAATTAAAGTTAAATTAAACTCTAAAGAAAAAAAGAAAGAAAAACCCTAAAGGTTGGTATTGGGTCCGTGTGGGTTTGTTACATTACTCTCTTGACGTTATCTTTGAAATTTTCTATATAAAGGTTGTATCTATCCCCCATATCCCTCACACTCAATTGTTGTGGAATATTACTTTAATGATGTAAAGATGTGTTACATTTGTTTATGCTGCATTTGTTTACTTAGGTAAAGATGTGATGCTGTTTCACCTTGTCTGCCTAAGGCGCCTGACTGGTCTAATAAAAAGCTGAACGGCCAATAGCTAGGCAGAGGAGGGATAGATGGGACTGGCAGGCAGAGAGAATAAGTAGGTGGAAGAAAGAATGAGGGAGAAAGAGGGAGATGCCCAGGGCCAGCCAGCTGCCAGCCTCCAGCCAGCCAGACATGGAAGAAGCAGAAAAAGACATACATACAGAATGAAAGAAAGCTAAAAAGCTCTGAGGCAAGACAGAGATGAAGAGAAACAGGTTAAATTAAGTTATAAGAGCTACTATAGCCAGGTGGTGGTGGTGCACACCTTTAATCCCAGCATTCAGGAGGCAGAGGCAGGCGGATCTGAGTTTCAAGGCCAGCCTGGTCTACAGAGTGAGATCCAGGACAAGCACCAAAATTACACAGAGAAAACCTGTCTCCAAAACAAAAAAAAAAAAAAAAAACTAGAATAAGATAAGGTTAAGCATTCATAACTAATATTAAGTTTCTGTGTCTTTGCTTGGGAGCTGGTTGGTGGCCCAAAGAGAAAGCCTGCAACACTCAATCATCAGACTTTTATGATTTCAAGATCTTATAATGCTGCTGTAAGCAACCCAGTTAAACTCATTGAGAGGGGCACCTCTCCAAAAAACAAAAACCTTTTCCACTGGGCATTCCCCTCTAAGTTCCATGTTCCTGCTGGTGCAGTGCTCCTGCTTTCCACAGCAGGCCCTGTGGAAGTACCTCCTACCTACAGTCTTGGCTGTGGACTGCAGATATAAGTATTCACCAAAGACTCCTATCAGTGCTCCTATCAATGTGAGAACAGAAAACAAAATGCAACAGAGCCACCTAACATATGTCCTTACTGTTTGAGTACTAAACTATCACAGCCTGGCTTCCATCTTCACTGTGGTCCAATGACCTTACTGTTTTCAAGGTGGCTGACTCCTCTTCCTGGAATGCCTTTCTGTAGCATGTTAAACTACTGGCCATCCTGTCTAGTTATCAACTCTGAACCAATGGTTCGTCTCTAGATTTACACTGAACAATCTCCTAGATAAATTCCACATCACATCAAATCCCAAAAGGCAACTGATCACCTTCACCAACTCCTCCTTCACCTTTCATCAGACAACTCTCCCCTGTCCCTCTCAGCATATCATTTCTATAAAAAGAACCAATCATCTAAGTCTTTGTACTTAAGTCTCAGTATTTTTAGCTCTCACTGCCCCACATCTAAGCAGACAACCTGTCCCTTTTGAGTCTGCCAAATTCACCTCTCTGCCTTTGCCCATGAATACAATAAGCACGGTGTTCTGCAGGTATCACTCATTCAAGTGGTTAGTGTTGGAGCCTTGTCTTTTTCATTTATATTATACTAATGATCCCTGTCTTAGTTTTTGTTCTATTGCTATGAAGAGACACCATGTCCACACAGCAACTCTTATATAAGAAAGCATTTAATTAGGGCTGGCTTATAGTTTCAGTTTTAGATCATTTTCATCATGGCAAAGAGCATGGCAGCTTTCAGGCACACATAATGCCTGGATCCACAGGAAGCAGGAAGAGAGAGAGCCACTGGGCCTAACTTGGGTTTTTAAAACCTTAAAGCCCACCCATAGTGACACACTTCCTCCAACAAGGCCATACCTACTCCAACAAGGCCACACCTCCTAATCCTTCTCAAGCAGTGCCACTCCCTGATAATTAAGCATCTAAATATATATGCCTATGGGATCCATTCTTATTCAAACTACCACATCCCTATGGTTCAAAATAAAGTCTCAACTGTCCAACAGGACAAATATGGCCCCCCAAGCTACTTTTCCCACCTACCTCCCCCTCCTTCCTCTAAATCCCTCAGCACTCTCCAATACATCCTGCTATAGCATTTGAGTCCACATCTCTTCTGATGATCTTTTAGCCTCCCTAAACATCCTCTAACTGTAGGTCAAGTTTCGTTCAAATTCTGTCTTCTCCATGACTTTTCTCACATCTTTCATGGTCCCCCACCAAAGAGCATTCTGTCTTTTCTAAAGACCATTAACACTTTCCAACTTTAGTACAGGCATGACAATATTTAATTCCTACATTGTCAGATACTGGTTAAGCACATGTCATACCATAGTGCACACATACATACATACATACATACATACCATGTACTAAATTATCTTTCCTTCCACAAGTAATGTTGCTAAAAGGACAGACATAAATTAAACCTATAATAAATAATATCTTTTAATTTCATTTAAGTTATATGGCAATTCTTACATGTACAGAATTTTTAGTACCTCAAAAGTGGAACAGACAAGATTATCAATATGTAGTCCTATTATTATGTGATTTTATGAACATTACACAAGTGTTTGAAATATACACAATTCCCCAAATTGCCTTAAAAATGAGTTGCTAACTACTGAAAAATGGTCTTCCTCGGGTATATATCAGTAGATAGAATAAAACCAGAGCTGGTCTGCTATGGGGCTGGAGGGAACACAGCTGATTTCAAATTTTAAATACAGCACTTTGTATCAGCAGGGAAAACTGTTTTTCAGGGCCTCATGGGTTTTAAGAAATTCAGATTTGATACAATTCAAGTAAAGGAAGTAACATATTATTCAATTACAGAAGTTACTATTTACTGAGCACTTACAAACATGTTAGATTCTGTCCTAAGCATTGATGAATAATCTTATTTAACTTTGATGAAATTCTATGCAACAGGGACACTTAAAAAAATCAGACATATAATGAAGATCACATTTCCCCCCTATTGTGGTCTGTGGATCGTTAGGAGCCAAGGCTGCCAGGGAAGTGCTCTACTGCTGAGCTAGTCCTCAGCCCTCGGTGTGTTGAGACAGGGGCTCACTACATAGCTCAGGCTAGCCTTGAACTTGCTACACAGCCCAAGCTGGCCTTAGCCTTATGATTCCCCTTCCTCAGTCTCCAAAATGTCTTGCATATCACACATTTTTACATTCATTTTGTTAGTATTTTTAAGAATTTTATACACGAGTGTTGTACTTACAACATCGCTATCCCCCTCTCTGTCCCTTCCAACTTCTCCCATGTTCCTCCCTCCCTCTCAAATTCATGACCTTTCCTTCTTTAATTACAAATTAGTTGAATGTATACTTGTGATGGGGCAATTATATACAAATGGTGATCTAGGAGTCCAGTGATGTAACTTCTCTCTGATTAACCAGATTAACATCCCTGAGTCTCACGCCTGCCATTGGTTAAGTGTTCTTCATATTACTACTTGTAAGTTTCAATAAGATAATGCATGTGACCACAAGACAGGAAAGAGCAATGGAAATTAAGCCAAGGATTCTAGTCTCTGCTTTGATCTTTACTCAACATGAGACACTGTGCAAATAAATGATATGGCTTCTTTGAGTCACGTCCATTCTCATCTAGGATTAGCAACACCAAGTAAAGATGCCTTATTTACAATCCACATACAACTCAGGATCTGAGATACAGATAGAGCAGGGTAAGTGCTCAGATGCGGGAGGGTGTAAAGGGATCTGATCCAGATTTGGGGGTCAAGGAGTGATTCTCAAAGGAAATGATTCCAACACTGAGACTGGAGGATGAGCAGGAGCTAGCCAGACAAAGAGTGAAGACTTCCAGATAGAAGGAATGAGGTTCAAAGACCTGGGCACAGAGGGAAAATGTTAATCATAGATTCCAGAGAACTTCACATCGTAAGGAATCATTTAAAATCAATAAAAAGCATACATAGGAGCACTCTCTGAACTGAGAGGAACCTTAGCTATTTCAATAAACACTGCTAATCAATTGTATCAAGTGTATTACCACAGGGAGCTAAGCTAAAGGGCGGCCACAATGGAAACAGAACCACCAGGGACAGCTAGTGGCCGTATTTCAAATTTTGATTCAAATCTAGAAAATCGTAATTCAGTACCTTTCACATCTGGTCGATACTGCAGCCCATCATCTTTCTTGCCCAATAAATTTGTATCATCTGTGTCTGCAAGAAAAAGCAGTTAGCAAGTTAACAAATCCACGATGCTGAAGTCACACCAAAGGACTCACAATTATCCCAGTTGCTCTGGCTCCTTTTTTTTTTTTTCTAGTATTTTTTTTTTAATTTTATTTATTTTATTTTACAAGAGTGGATGAAAAAAAATGTGGTACATATACACAATGGAGTACTACTCAGCAGAGAAAAACAATGAAAGCATGAAATTTGCAGGCAAATGGATGGAACTAGAAAAAAAATCATCCTGAGTGTGGTAACCCAAACCCAGAAAGACAGTCCTGGTATGTACTCACTCATAAGTGGATTCTGGCTCCTTTTTAAGTGTACACCTACCCTGCTCATGCATACTTTTTTAAACATTCTACTCTTCTAACAGTTAGGCCTGCACTTATCATGTACTAGAATAACACTTGGACATCTACAACACTGTGGGAAAGTTTCCACCACTCTCATCACCAATGGTCCCACCATTGCTGTCTCAGATCTCCAATGAGCCCAGGTAGATCTCTGCACGATGAACAGATTTCATTCAGACTTCAGCTCAAATGTCACCTACTTTAAAAGTCATTCCTGTGTAAACTGAAATAACATACACGCCTTAGAGAACCCCACTCTCCAGGGGACCACTGAGCTCAAGATTTATCTTTTCCTACCACGTTTATCTGAACATGAGATTACAATCAAGATGGGATCTCGGCTATTCTGTCAAACAACATGAAGACCCTTGTCATGTGAACTGCACTGGACTGTGAAGACTAAAGGGGACCGTAAACACCTGCTGAGAGGCGCAGGCTTCTACCTCCAACACCCAGTGAGCGAGGCAATGGGAGGTGCAGTTAGGCATGGATAGAAAATTACTGAGAGGAATAAAATAAAACTTAAGGCTTCACCACTCTGTATCAAAGCTGTATAAATTTCAATTAAAACTCTCCATCTTGCCCATTGCTCTGAACTGGATATTCCAGGAAGGAAATAAAGCATTCAAGCATCCCACCTAAGCTCTAAATGTACTGCATGAAATAAACTAAACTGTATTCCAAGACACAAGCTAAGAGGAATGTCTACCTATGGGATCTCTCTGCCAGGAAATGGCTTCAAGCTTCATCATGCCCCATGACTACCCTACCTGGAAAGCCTCTGAGGATCTGCTAGCTGCTCAAAACAGATATGAGAAGTATGTCACAAACAACTCATTATTAAGACAAAATAATAAACTCAACCTTTACAACCTTGTTTCATTGACTCAAATAAAAGCACATGCCTTTAGTAAGCACCCACACCCCACACCACCCCACCCCACTCCAGAACAAGGGTAAAGGGAGTTGATCAGAGCAAAGCAGGGAAGATCTATAACCCAAGTCCACAAGGATGGGTCTGTCTTGCATGTATTACTAGAACTGATTCACTAACCCATCCCACAGGGTATGAGGACAGAAGCCTGTCACTGTTTCAGTGACTGTTACCATTCATAGTAGGAGAAGAAAACTCATTATATGGTTCATGATTCCTAAATCAGAACAAACAGGAAGAAGGGCAAATGGAATTTTTCCTTTACATTCTGTAACTGTACACTAAAAACTATAACTGCATATAACATGTAGGAAGAGGGGACAAAGGGAACTCTGTGAAAATAAATGTAACTACTGTGCTACAAGGGAAAGTGAGAATATATACAGCAAATGTACAGTTTTACTGTAATTAAAATAGTCTAACTTCTAGCTCTAATTGAATTTGAAAAACTATAAATATATCTCAAACTGATTCAGATATACTCACGTCAAGCAAGAATAAGCTTAGCAACCAACCAAGACACACGGTTTATGTCTGGAGAGGGTAAAAACAAAGGGATGTCTAAACTATAGCAGATGAAACTTAAAAATAGGCAGTAATAAAAAGTCCACGCCTGAAGAATTAGTCATTTCATAAGGCTGAGACACTCCCGAGCCAGAGTACCAACATGCGATGTTCAAGACATGTTCTTGGTGGACAAAAGGGCTTTTACCTGTGCAGTGGCCAAGATGTCTTATGTCGATCTGTTCTTGCTTTATACAAGATGCTTCTCGAACGAAACAGGGATTGTTGTAGGAACTCCCATCGGAAGCACACACGGGGTTAAAACTGTACCCACTGCAGTCTATATTACACACACACCTGTTGAGAAAGACAATAATCACCTGCATTGGACAAAGAAAGGATTCACGGCACAGCGACAGCAAGCAGCGACTCCTGACATTCTCACTGCCTTCTGCAACATGAGGCAGAACAACGCTATGTCCTGATAAATCCCCAGTGAACTAAATGCCCGATTGAAAAATGTCTCTCAGGTATGGATTAGGAGATACTGTTACCTCAGTCAGTAGTCTTTAGGATTTTCATTTTTAGATCAAATGTCAACAACATTAATTTAAAAAAAAAAATAAGACGGCACCAATGGAAAGAGCACAGGAGAGTGTTCTAAACCAAAGGTCACGGTTTGTACCAGCATCGTCCTCAAAGTCTTATTTTACCCACTTGTGTGATAGATGATAATACACCTACACCAAACAGTTGGAACCATTAAAAATATAGTAGATATGAACTATGTCGAAAGTGCTTTCTAGCAACACATCTACCTGGGCAAGTGAGCATTTCCTGTATCCAGATCCACATCCAGAAGCCAGGAACCCAGGCCATGGAACTACTCCCTAGTCCAGTGGAGCCTAACAGTGGGGTGACACACAGTCTCTAGCAAACGTCCCTGCCCTCCTACTGAAAACAAATATGGATAAAGCACTTTGAAACTCCTCAGGCTACGCAGTGGTGGCGCACGCCTTCATCCCAGCACTCCAGACAGACACAGGTGGATCTCTATGAGTTCGAGGCCAGCCTGGACTACAGAGCAAGTTCCAGGACAGCCAGGGCTACACAGAGAAACCCTGTCCTATCTGGGAATAAAACAAAACAACACAACAACAAACTTCCTCTTGGATATAGCCCCCCAAGTGGGAAGGAAAGCCAGCAATATTGGAAACACCAGTGACATGTGAAGACAGACGGAAGTTCTGCCTCTCTAAAGGTGATTCTTCACCTTAAAGGTGTTTACCAAATGGGCAGATCCAGTTATCAGCTCTGGAATTCAACGAACAGGAGACACACTATAATGACCCACCTAAGGGATGGAATCCAGAGATCTCCACAAAGCTGCAAGCGTTGGCATGAGTTTCCATATGCCACAGGAAATGCTTTTTAAACAGGGCTGCCCTGAGTCACGGCACTGAACACTGGGAGAAAGTAAGAGGTTAAGGACTGGGTGGGCCCTGGGCAAGTAACAGAAGCAAATAGGATCTCCTCTAGAGAAGCCCAACCGTATCCTAGGGCTCTGTGATTCTCCTGCAAAAGTGAGAAAAATAGGCACCCCTCCAAACATAAAAATTCATAAAAGAGTAAGAGAAAATAAAAGTACTTTAGAAAAAACAAAGTCTTAAGTGTGTTTCTATTGACTATTGAAAGGATTCTAAATAAAGAAAAAAGGATCCCAAAAGGAAGGCTGAGATGCAAATACAATGAAGAACCAAGGTACAGACATGTGCAAGTAATGCTGAGAAAATGTTGAATATAGAAGATAACAGCAGTGTCTTCCAAAGTCACTTCAACACTAATAGAGAAAAGAATTCAAGATAGGAACAGGGCAGAAAGAAGAAAGGCTATACAAAAAGTACAAGTTGCCAGGCGGTGGTGGCACACGCCTTTAATCCCAGCACTCGGGAGGCAGAGCCAGGCAGATCTCTGTGAGTTCAAGGCCAGCCTGGGCTACCAAGTGAGTTCCAGGAAAGGCGCAAAGCTACACAGAGAAACCCTGTCTCGAAAAAACCAAAAAAAAAAAAAAAAAAAGTACAAGTCAAGGGGGATACACACACACTTAGAGAAAATTCAAGAAGACTAAATTTTGCAACTAAAGAGCAAAGACAGGCTGGATAAAATTACAAACGCAAGCTCTATGCTGCCTCCATGTTAAGGCTCTGGAAAGCACATGCTGCTCTTGCAGAGGACCCTGGTTCAGTTCCCAGTACCCATAGCAGGTGGCTCTCAACCACCTGTCACTCTCCAGGGGGCCTGACACGCTCTCCTGGACCCCACAGGCACCTGCACGCATACATGCACATACCCACACAGTCACCATATACACACGATTAAAGAGAGATGTGTTAAGATGTGATGATATAAAAATTGAGACAAGAAAATGAACAGCGAAGGAGATAACACTTGGTGTGGGTGGAGTTAGCATCACATACAAGAAGACTCAGGACAAAAAGGATCATAATACAGAAGTTAGGAGGTTCCCCTGTAATACTCAAACATTTTATCATCAGGAAGATTGTCTAACATTCTAATAGTCTTAAAATCTACAAAGCAAATATTGACAAGACTACTGTGAAGAATACATAACTCAGTAACTCATAACACAAACATAAAACGCCAGTGAAAATGAAAGCAATCACTCGTGCGCTCTCTCTCTCTGTCACACACACGCACACACACACTGAGATTTGCTTAAAATATTTCCCCAAAAAAAGTTAAGAAGAGAAGAAAAGATGAAACAAACTTAGCCTTTTGAAGATGAGTGACGGGTATATGGAGAAGGGTCCACTTTAATATTTTTTTCCTTTCCTGTGTGTTTGAAGATTCCTTTAATTCCTGATACTCTACAGACCAGATGTGAAAAGTAAAACTAAAGACTAAAAGATTTAGAAGATTAAAGGTTAAAAAAAAAAAAACTGATAAACTTGACTTTGAAATAAAAAAATGGATAATTACAGCCCATATAACCAACAAAAAATTAGTATCCAGAACACATGACTATAAACCAGCTTCTTAAAGGATATATAGTTGATGGGGAGGAGGACAGAAAGAACGAAAATGGAAGAAATATATAAACACAAGATTATAAAGTTGTGCAACCTAACAAGGTTTATTCTTAATAATCACGGAGCTGGGAAGTAAGGCCACAATCACAATATCCAAGTCACAATGACAGTATCAAGAGTAGTTGAGAGCAGGTGCTGGTGAGAGCCTATTGGAATAGCCACCTTGGGACTGCTCATTCCCATGAACAGCTAGACTTGGATTTGTTCAAGAATATCACTATTCAGAGGACTCCCAAGTCTCTTACAGGTGTGCACCAGGAGACGTTAAGTACACAGTGTTTTTCACGAGAAGACTATAAATGACCCAAATGACTGTATGTGATAAAATAGGCCATAAAAGGATGTGGTACTATCAAATTCAACACACAATGAAAATGAATAGACTCCAGCAACATACAATGACCTAAAGGAATCTCAAAAGCACTACTATTACATTCAAAAGGTCAGGGACATATGTGTTATTTCTTGTCAACTTGATACAAGTCTCTGGGTCATTTGGAAAGAAAGAACCTCAGTTGAAAAAATATTTCCACAAACTGGCCTATAGGCGAATCTGTGGAGCACTGTGTTGGTTAACGATTGATGTGGGAGGGTTCAGGGAAAGCCCAGCCAGCTACAGGCAGTACTACCCATGAGCAGGTCTGGGGTGTATAAATGAGCAAGCTAAGCAAGCCACGGGGAGTAAGTCAGTAAGCAGCATTCCTCCATGGTCTTAGCTTCAGTTCATGCCTCGACTTCCCTCAATGATGGGCTGTGATAAGGACATTAAGCTAAATAAACCCTTTCTTCCCCCAGGTACTTTTGGTCATGGTGTTTATCGCAGCAATGGAAAGCAAGTTAAGACAATGCACCCAGCATAATTCCATTACATAAAACTGAAGTTTAAAATACAAATCAAAGGGTAGGAGAGATGTCTCAATGGCTAAGAGCACTGTCTGACCTTCCAGAAAACCTGGATTCTATTCCCAGCACACACATGGTGGTTCACAGCCATCTGTAACTCCAGTCCTGGGGATCTGATGCCCCCATCTGGCCTCTGTAGACACTGCATGTATGTGGTACACAGGCATACATGGCAGCAAAACACCAATACACATAAAATAAAAATTTTAAAGGAAAAAAGTATGGGACTGGACTAGACCCTCTGCATGGCAAGACAACTGTATAGCTTGGTTTGCTGAGGGGCGGGGGCTGGCAGTAGGATCAGAATCCCTCTCTGGTGCATGAGCGGGCTTTTTGGAGCCCTCAACTTATGAGGGGACACCACGTGCAGCCCTGAGGCAGGGGGAAGGGCTTGGACTTGCTTCTACTGGATGTGTCTCCCCATGGGAGGCCTTGCCTTCTTGTCAGGGGGGTGCGGGGGGAGGGTTGGGAGGGTGAGGCTAGGGGGACGGGAGGAGGGAAGAGAGGGATCTTTAACTGGTATGTAAAAATTTTCCTAATAAAAAAAGTAAATAAATCAACAGCAAAGTAATATATATATTTTAAGAGATATGCCACCTAGAATAAAACTATAAAGAAACCAAGGGCACATTTTACACAAAGTGCAGGCTTTTAGGAAAGTGGGGGAGTCAGGGAACCTGCAGTACTAATAAATACTATGGCTTGAATAGAAGTCCCCAAGACTTGTGTGTGAAGCCTTGGTGCCCAGTACAGCAGGATTCAGAGGCAGGACTTTGGGACGTGACTGATCAGGAGGGCTGTTTTCATCAGTGGATTCACCCACTGATGGATTTTTATTTGACAGCATTACTGGGTGGCCGTGGGAGTTAGGAAGCACTAAGGATCCGTACTGCCCCCAGCTCTTCCTGTCTCTCTGCTTCCCATCCACTGTAAGGTGAACTGGGCCCTACCTGCTTGCTACTCGGTTTCCCATAGCAACGGGGCCAAGTGACCATGAACTTCAGCCTCTGAAGGAGTGAGCAAAGCAAAAAGCTTTCTAAGGTTACTTTTCTCCGGTGTTTTACCAGAGGTGAGAACAACACTGTAAAGCTCTATTCCTTAGTTGGGACGGATGATTCACAAAAGCTTGTTTTATTTTTGTGCTACTCCGAGTATATAAGCTTTCTTGAGAGAAAAAGGCAAAATTAAACTCATAAGAACAATATCCACTAACAAGTAAAATAATAACAGTCTCATGCCATTATTTAATTTCTAGAATACAGGAGTTGGGAAAAGAACCAGAGGAGTTGGGAAAAGAACCTAAAAGTTTAGCTGATCAGCAAAGGTTGAGATGAGATGAGAAGAGATACAGAAGAAAAGTATAGAGAACTACCGCCAACTACTACGTGAGAGTGAAAACATTTGCACAAACATTTAGTTCTCACTTTCTCTTCTCTCTCTCTCCTCTCCCCTCCCTCTCCTTCTCTCTCTCTCTCTCTCTCTCTCTCTCTCTCTCTCTCTCACACACACACACACACACACACACACACACACACACACACACACACACAGGGCACTCTAGAAAGCCAGTGAAACACAGGGCTTTAGGAAGCCGTCTACCCCCAATCTTGCATCCAGTGCAGGGTTCCCCACCCCCCCCCCCACCCCCACCCCCGAGATCTGACGCGCTGTCACCCAGCTTGCCGGCGCCCACTTGCAGTGATGGTCAGCTTCCTGTCTTACCAGGCAGCACATTTCACAGTTGACTGGTTTCTCCCCAGAATGGGCCCCAAACCTGCATCCCAGTGTCTCCCACCTTTGACTCACTGACGTGGTTCGATTATGAAGTGTCCCCCACTGGCTCCTGGGTAAACACTGGATTCCCAGATGGTGGCACTATCTTAGATTTGGGGAATTGGGATTAACTTTGGGTGTGTGTGACCTTGCTGCAGGAAGTAGGATACTGGAGGCATGAATATGACGACCATACCTCCTCCTCCTCTCTGCCACTCTCTCTCTCTCTCTCTCTCTCCTGTCTTTCCCTCTCTCTCTCTCACCCCTTCCTGAATACCAGGAAGGGAATACGCTTCTACCCAAGAAAAAAAGGCTAAGCAATCGTGGGCTAAAATCTCTGGGACCATAAGCTATGCAAGCCTTTCCTTCTCTAAATTGCTCTCTGGTGTTTTTGTTATAGCTATACAAAGGCAATGGACAGGATTCAGAGTCCACACATAATAACCTCAAAATATCTTCCAAGAACACCCTCTATATACTCAGAAAATAATCATCATATTATATATAAGTTCTCACTTGTAAACTGGATCTCAAGACTATTCATCACACACCAATGTGATAGCTTTTAATTTGCAACATTTTTATAATAAAGCTTAAAATTTTTAGCCAGGCGGTGGTGGCACACACCTTTAATCCCAGCACTTGGGAGGCAGAGGAAGGCAGATCTCTGTGAGTTCAAGGCCAGCCTGGGCTACAGGAAGGCAGATCTCTGTGAGTTCAAGGCCAACCTGGCTACAGAGTGAGTTCTAGAATAGGCTCCAAAGCTACACAGAGAAACCCTGCCTTGAAAAAAAAAAAATTTTTTTTTAAGGATTGTTCAATGATCACTCATTATTGTAGTATCCAACATCCCATCCCCCACCCAGATTCAATTATCTTATATGATGCCACAAACAAAGCATACATACAGTATAGAAATAATTACCTTAATTATTCTAGCTAATGTAAATAAACACAGGGAAGATGGCATTGATGTTTCTCATGATTATATCTAACTTTGATTCATATCAAGGTTCTTAAACATATACATTTCTGCTTGTAATATCTTCTGGAACCAAGGACTCTAAGGATCTCTATCAAAATTTTAGGTTACCTCAGAATGCTAAAAATAGTTTGGGCTCTGATTCTATCATTCAATCTCTCCTAGACTGACAGTCATAAGTCAGACAAGTATATTACACATTTTTACTAAGTCACCAATAAAACACTGATAAAGATAGAATCACGTAGCCTATCATTAGAAAACTACCTTCAGAGCTTACAGAAAAATCAATCCACCGCTGAATAGCTATGAAAAAAAGCTTCGGGCTCTGGATGAGGGTCAGTTACTAGAGTGCTTGCCTGGCATCCCCAAAGCCCTTGGTTTGAGCCCCAATTCTGCATCAGCTAGAGATGACACACACCTGGAACACCAGCACCAGGACGAAGAGGCAGAAGGACCTACAGCTCAAAGGACATCCTCACCTACACAGAAGGCTGGAGGCAGCCTGAGCTCCATGAGACCCTGTCTCAAAAAGCAGAGGCGTGGGAGCTGGGCCTGCACCTACCATCTGCCCGCCTTCTGACTCATGTGCACCTCGGGCTGGCAAACACCTCTTGCTAAGATTTTTAGATACTGCAATTAAGGCTCTGCACAGCCCTGATACAGGAAATCTTACTGTACCACCACCACCACCACCACCCCGAAAAAAAAGAAAGAAAATAAGGTTAGCTTGAGCCTGACTTGTTCCTGGTAAGCCTATGCTGTTACTAGAAATCTCAATGTGTGCTCGGAAACAAAGTGAATGAAACAGAGGACTTAGAAGAAACCCAATGCTGGAAGTCGCTGGGGCTCAGAGATCATGATGACTCGACCAGAACCAAGCTTTTCCATTAAACAAAGGCCCAAAGGCCTTTCCCACTACTCGGACAAAACCTGGGGCATTAAATTAATTGTGAAACTATTTATCATAAGAAGTGCCCCACCCCATTCCATCCTTTGTTCTTGTTTTCCGTTTCTTCTCCTCCAGGCTTAGCATAAAAAGGGGGGCGGTGTGGAACATCCCCTAAGTAAGATACCTCACTGTTAGCACAAATGCAGACCTGGTCCGCTAACATCACATCCACCACAGCCCATGCTCCCTGTAATTAATTCTTCTATATGAAAATAAGACAAGCTTTTTAACTATTCCCCAAGTTCAAACACTTGTACATGTGTTTACCCTTCAAGGCAAAATAACACTTGAAATGCCTATTGTGGGGGCCAAGGACAGTTGCTGCACACAGACACGTAAAGGAGAAACCAGTGGAAAACAGGAGGTCAAGCCACCAAGAGAACAGATGAAACTAATTCCCAAAAGCAATCCGGCAAAGGTAACGGACTTTCTGGTAAACTCATAATAGAAAAGGAAACTGGGTTAAAGGTAATAAAACGACTGATCCAAAAATGGGGAGCTCTCTCCTTTCCATCTGCCCCCCAGGAATGAGGGAAATTTACAGCAGAAATGAAGGGGGGGGTGAAGAATGGCAGAAGTGAAACAACCCAGGGAAAGGATGAAGCAAATAGTTCCACTAAGCAACAGTTTTCTACCTGCAGGACAGACGGATGGAGAATATGGACAGAGGACAAGAAGGTGAAGAGAAAGGAGAAAATATGAAAACCAAGTGTGTTGGGGGCATACAGCTACAGTAGAAACCTAGACACTATTCACTACCACCCTCGTCATGCATTAAGAATAGTCTTACTAGGAGTGTAACTCAGTAGGTAGAGTTCTTGCCTAGCATGCACAAGGTCCTGGGTTCACTATCCAATACCATATAAAAAGTGCAAACCTCTAATCCCAGCACTAGGGAGGTAGATTCAAAAAGATCAGAAGTTCAAGATCATCCTGAGCTACATAGGGAGTTCAAGACCAGCCTAGGATATGAGTCTATCCCAAGATGGTTAGATACACAGACAGACAGACAGTTCAAAACAAGGGTTGCCAAACTACAGGTCAATGCAGACTGACGCCTTTTTTGTACGTACACAAGCTAATAAAAATTTTCTATATTAGTGTGTGTGTGTATGTGTACGTGTACGTATACTTGTACGTGTGTGTATGTGTATGTGTGTGTGCCCACATGTGCATATTTTATGTGGGTGCCTATAGCGGCCAGAATTGGGTCTCCCCTAGAGCTGAAGTTCCAGGCAGTTGTGAGCCACCAGACATGGGTGCTGGCTGGGAACCAAACTCTGATCCTCAGGAAGAGAAGCAATCGTTCCTAACCACTAAGCCATCTCTCCAGCCTCTAAGAAGGGTTTTTGTATTTTTATTTGTAAAGGGGTAACCATAACAACTCACATGCAGCCTGCAAAGCCTGAAGGACTTACCATCTAGCTCTCTGCAGAAAAGGTATGCCCACGCCTGGTTTACAAGACAAAAATGAGGCAAAACTGAAGGAGCAATAAAATAAAAATGGCAGCAAGTAGAGAGAGCTGAAGACCTGTTCAGAACTGTGAAAAGAAAACGGTTTGCAAAAAGCGACAAGACACTGTGCTAATCTTGTCAGCAACCACTCGACTGAGAAGCGTCATTGTTTATGGTGGGCATGGGGATCGACCAGAACTGCCTGGAACAAATGTCTGGCAGAGACAAGTGCTCCTCGGTGGGATGGAACCACTGCATCTACTTCCAAGAACTATGAACAAACCATTGCTGGTGATTTCTGCAGCATCGAAGGAATGAAATGAAATTAGCATCTTAAGGAAAGGCCAGCTCAGTGAAGCAATGAGCAGGAGAGGAAATATTAAATCACAAAGGCTACAGACACAACTGGCTACAATAGCTACAGATGTTCCCAGATGCCAACAGTGGGGGGGGTGGGGCATGATGCCCAGAGACCAGGAGGTGAAGGCACGAAAAACCACTGTGAGGGAAAACTCTAAGCACGTGTCGACCATTGACTGTATTTACTGTGTTGGTACACGACAGTCACATATTTCATCCTGACAAATACAAACGCCAAAAGGAAACCAAAAAACACTGTAAGAACCATGAAGAGTGTGTGAGATGACATGCTCTCTATGCGTTTGTCACATGAAGTGAATTTTAGAGCATGGACACCGTCCCATGGCCACATTAGGAAAGTCTTTCTACCAAACTGCCTCCCTTTTCTCTCTGATACTCCAGGGGCACTCCTGCCTCGGGGCTTTCTCTCCTCCCACAACACTATTCTAGAGAAATCCCCCTGCTCAGTCCCTAACCTCTATGTCTCTTCTTAAGTCATAAAATAATGGCTGAAAAGGAAATTACTGTTACAAAAAAGTAATTTGGGACTGAGGAGACAGCCCAATGGGTAAGAATACTTGCTACACAAGGATGAGAGCCTGCGTTTGGATATCCAGTACCCATGGGCTGGGTGTATCCTTGAACAGCTGTGATCCTACCACTGGCAGTAGGGGCATTACCAGGGCTTGCTGGCCAGCCAACCTACCCCAAAACAGGGCAAACTCCAGAGTGGAAGACCCTGTCTGAAGAGAATAGAATGGAGAATTATAAAAATAAAAAAAAAACACCCTAATGTCATATTCCAGCCTGCACACACGCTGGTGATCACACTCACTTTCACACACACACACACACACACACACACACACACACACACACACCACACACATACACACCACAAAAGGAGAGGAGGAAGAGAGGAGGAGGGAGGAGGAGGGAGGGAGGGAGGGAGGGAGGGAGGAAAAAGAATATAGGTCACCCAGCACAGTGCATGCCCTATGGAGCCAAGGAGTGCACACAGCTGGCTAAGGGCAAGTCATATTTCAAACAGTTTACTAACAAGGTCCTCAAGGCCCACAATGAAAACCAGGCTCAGCATGGTGTCCCCACTGAAGCTTTGCAAGAAGCTCAAGCAGGAAGCTCAGCAGTATTTGGAGACTCTGGCCAGCACAAGAATCCTCAAGCACAGCTCAGAATCCAGTTGTGGCCAGTGTGAGGAGAACCTCGCACAGGCATCCTACTATCAGACAGGAAAGGAAGTGGCCGACAGGTGATACAGTGAAATAAAGAACTACAACATCCAGCAGCCTGGCTTCACCTCGGGGATGGGACACTTCACAGCCATGGTATGGAAGAATACAAGGAAGACAGGCGTGGGGAAGGCATCTGCAAGTGATGGTCCTCCTTTGCGGTGGCCAGGTACTTCCCAGCAGGGAATGTGGTCAACCAGGGTTTCTTCAAAGAAAATGTGCCACCTCCAAAGAAGTAACTCTCCAAACGTAAAAGAAGGCGGAGACACACACAAAGTGCCTATAGAACAACAAAGAGCCAGCCGAGCGTCTGTCCCCGTGGGCCTGTGTACTCTGGAGCATCTCTTGTGCACACACTCTAGGCAGCTGCGCATGAGCTCATTCCGGTTAAAGGACGGGTATCTGAAGCATTTGTCCAGAGGGTTACCTAGACCACAATTACTTAGATTTGAGTATGATCGATTATGACATCTTTTGGCTTTTAGTTTTTAAGCAGACATTTTTTGTATTTTTCTTACTTCAAATATCCATCCTCGGACTTTGTGTGTTCTGAATATTTGCCATGCTGAGCAGTGAGCTCACGTTACATGATCATCCTGCACTGTAATCTCCTTTGGGTAGACTTTGAAGAGTATTAAACCTCCGTTTAAAATGTGAAAAAAGGAAGAGAAAGAAAGAAAAAGAGAGAAAGACACACACACACACACACACACAACACACACACACACATAAAATAAAAGGCAAAGTTACAACAAAAAAGATCAATAAAATCAAAAGTCAGTTCTCTGAAAAGACTCACGTCAGGAAAACAAGGAAGATGAAAAAAGAAAAGGAAACAGTTGAAGGCTGGAGAGAAGACTCCGCCTTTAAGAAAGCTGTTCTTCCTTAGGGCCAGAGTTTGGTTCCCAGCACCCACATCATGCGGCTCATAACTACTGGAACCCCAGCTCAAGGAATCAACATCCTTCTTGTGCCCCCTGCAGACATACACACAGACACACATATATACATAAACCCCCTTTTCAATCAACCAAAAGGAGTCTGGAACAGGGATTGGGGAAACAGTTGACTTATTAAGAGCGCTTGCGGGTTTGGTTCTTATCACTTGCACTGGGGCTCACAACTACCTTTCACTCCAGTTCCATGGGACCCAACACCCTCTTCTGGCCTTCACAAGCACCTGACAAATGGTGCATAGACATACATGTAGGCAGAACACTAAGGCACATACAAAAATTAAAAATAATAATAATAATTTTAAAAAGGATCTGAAGAGAAGGCACAGTGGTTAAGAGCATCTGCTGCAGAAAACCAGAGCTGGTTCCCAGCACCTACACAGTGGCTCACAGCCACCTGGAACTCCAGGCTTCAGGGAGTCCAAACCCCTCACCTGGCCTCTGCAAGCACCTGCACATACAGACACACAAATACATATACACAAATAAAAAAAAATCTTAAAAAGTAATCAAAAGAAGAGACAGTGGGGCCAGAAAGTGACTGAATAGGTAAAGGTGTGTGATGACAAGTCTGAGGACCCGAGTTCAATCCCCAGGCCCCACAGAGTGAAAAGAACCAACTCCTGAAAGTTGTCCCCTGACCTCCACATATACACAATGTGGTGTGTGTGTGTGTGTGTGTGTGTGTGTGTGTGTGTGTGCACATGCGCGCTCAAAATAAAATCAGTAAAAATGTTTAAAAACAACCCCAAAAGATCCATCATTTAAAAAAAAAATCATAACAACTTGAGAAGTCAGTGAGGACCACACTTACATGATAAAGGTTTTAGAAACAACTTTACGGTTCTAAGTTTGAGGAACAAAGTGAAATTAGTAACTTTTTAAAAACATATCAACTATCAAGTTTGATCCCCCACCCCCAAAAGAGAGAAGTTAACAATACTATAACCATAGGGGGAAAAAAAAAACTAAATTAGTTGTTTACCCAAAAAAGTCTTTTACATACACACACATACATATGGCTGCCACCGTACGGCCAGGTATGGGAGCACACACCAAAGTTCTAGCACTCAAGAGGCTGAGGTAAGACTATAACCTGGAAACCAGCTTGGGTTGCGTAATAAGAGTATTTCAAAATAAGCAAGCGCTCTCTCTCTCTCTCTCCTCCCTCCCTCCGTCTGTCTCTGTCTCTGTCTCTGTCTCTGTCTCTGTCTCTCTCTCTCTCTCTCTCTCTCTCTCTCTCACACACACACACACACACACACACACACACACACACACGACAAAAAAAGGAACTGTTGGAACTGTTGGAATGAAGTCATGTGAAAATCTTGTGAGAAAACTCCAAGAAAACCAACGTCTCGTGGCCTCAGTTTCTTCAAAGCACAGAAGTGCTCTTGGAATATGCTTCTGCGCTCCTCCCAGGTAGAGCAGATAGGCAGGAGCCTCTCTCAGCTGTATTATTCATGTGCCTTTGTGGAAAACCACGTTTGTGCCATGTGCAGCTTGTCCCTGTGATTACATACAGCTTGAACTCATGAAAACTTTAGTCAGGTTACTGTTCTCAACCCTTGGGGTACAGACTGTCTGATGTTCTGATTAAAGTTGGCTACTGCATGAGACTTTAGTCTGCCTCACTTTTAGACCCTACTCTCCCAGGTTCACACCACCAACTAACTAGAGCAGTAAATAAGGAACAAATTATAACACTCTACAATGAGAAACAAGAAAAGGAAGAATCCATGAGTCCCTGTGAAGACAGAAAAATACTTTCCCTTTATATAAAATACTCCTATGATGCACAGGTGTGAAAGATGGCACTCATAAACAAAAATATGATGCCAGAAAACCAGTGAGCACTGGGTGCCTGGTACAAGGTGGGGCATGCCTTATGATCACTGCTACTCAAGAGGTCAAGGCTGGAGGATCAGGAGTTTGAAGCCATCCTGGGCTGTGGGGGGAGATTTTGCTTCATATGGGGGCGGGGAAGAGAGAAGGAAGGAGGAAGGGAGGAAGGGAGGGAGGGAGGGGATCCTGTCAGAGGGTCTAAAGAAATGGCTCAGCAGTTAAGAACACTGGCTGCTCTTTAAGAGGATCCAGGTTAGGTTCCCATCATTTACATGGTGGCTCACAACTGTCTATAACTCTAGTTCCAGGGAATCTGATGCCCTTTTCTGTTCTCCACTGGCATGAGGCACACACGGTACACATACATATATTCGGGCAAACACTTATACACATAAAGTTAAATACATCCCTTTTTTTTTTTTTAATTTTTTAAACTTGAATCCTGTCAGATATCTCAGCTGAAGAGCACTTCAACAATAACTCCAACTTCCTTAATGTCCTAAGAAGCAATGCTGTAAACTCCACAAAGCCAAAACCTGGCTCTTCTTGTTCTGCAAGCTTCACAGCAACATTACTGCCCATTTATTCCATGGTGATTGACACTACAATGCTGGCAATATTTTATTTTATACCCAGGTACACAGGAGTCCCCCAAATAGATGTAATGTAGATATTAGAATGCAATTTCCAAGTGAGGTACAGATGGGCTACAGTGTACCGCAACGACTCTATGAAAGAAAACGAGTGTGTGCATGGATCCGCTTGCACATGCATGAAACACCCCTGGAAGATGAAACAAAAACCAATTACAATGATGGAAGACAATCGAGTGACTGGGAACACGGGAGGGGACGAGATCTTACCCCGAGCAGCCTTTCAAAACTTTTCAATTTTTAACACTGTGAATTTCAAAGGCATAAATGCCTGCATACGTAAGTAAATAAATGACTAAATAAAATGACTTCTATGATTTAGGGCTAAGGTTTTGGTAAATTGAAGCTCCCAGTCTTTAAAATTGGAACAATACCTCCTAGCTCTGCTGACAGAATCAAATAAGATTTTGAAGGGAGCACCCTTTGAAATATTTCAAATGGAATGTATATTTGAAAGGCATCATTGTTACTATCACTCAAACACATCTAACCCTTTTCATTCTTCCAACTCTGCAGAGAAAGTACTATTTCATCTCAATGCAGTTTAGTTAGCAGTTAGGAAAACACTGACTTAAACTAATTCAGTGAGCCGATTTAGATTTAACGAACACCTACCTAATCAGGCCTGCCTCAAGCTCAACACGTTAAATCCTCACAAGCAGCTCTAAGTGAATAACAGATCCAAACCACCGTGTGCTATCAACTTAACAATGAAGGACCACCCTCAGCTCCCAACCTGTGGCAGTTTAAAGGAGAATGGCCCCCATGGACTCATATGTTTGAATGCTTGGTCCCTAGTTGGTGGAACTGTTTGGGAAGGACTAGTAGGTGTGGCCTTGTTGGAGGAGGTGTGTCACTGGGGGTGGGCACTGAGGTTTCAAAAGCCCACACCATTCCCAGTTAGTTCTCTTCTCTCTCTGCCTTGTGGTTGTGTCTCACAATGTGAGCTCTCCAGTGCCACGCCTGCCTGCTGCCAAGCTCCCCACCATAATGGTCAAGGACTAGCCCCTTGAAACTGTAACTCCCAAATAATGCTTTCTTTTATAAGTTGCCTTGGTCACAATGTCTTATCTTAGCAATAACCTAACAGCAAAGTGCCTGGTCCCAGGGACCTCACAACCTGCCAGTGATCCCACACTATAAACATAGTGTTACACAGATGTTGTTCTTCAAGACCAAGGAAGCACTCATACAGACCACGGAAAATGCTTCCAAGAAGAGGTGGTGACAGTCTACCTAATTCACACTACATCTCAATCTAGAAGGAATATGACTTCAAACAGAAAATCAGGTATGGGACTCTGACAAAGAATACCAGGGGCAACAAAGTCAGGCAAAAAAAAGTCTCCAGGGACACTACAAAGGAACATTCAGAAGACAAGAGGCTGTGGAGAGAGGAGGAAGGTCTGTGCCTTAAAGACAAATCTATCAAGAGAAACCTTTTTGGCAACTGTCAGAAGTTATTTCTAGGAAAGAACCTGTCCTCGCTAGCTAGCATACAGATTACACCTCACATAAAATGCCACTGAACAGTATTTATTTTCTATTACCAGCAGAGAAAGAAGTTAACATTATTTTTCTATTATGATCTAAAGGGCAAGCACAGAAGTTCATTAAACTAATTGACTTTTATCAGCTGACCATTCCCTACATGTATACACTGCATTTTTTTTTAAAACAGGCAACCCCTATATTTGGCTCTATGGTTTTTTTGTTTTGTTTTGTTTTAATTTATTATGTATACAGTGTTCTGCCTACATGTGTCCCTGCAGGCCAGAAGAGGGCACCAGATCTCATTATAGATGGTTGTGAGCACCATGTGGTTGCTGGGAATTGAACTCAAGACCTTTGGAAGAGCAGCCAGTGCTCTTAACCACTGAGCCATCTCTCCAGCCCCTATACACTGCATTTTGATCATATTTATCCCCTTGGCCTCTCTCACCCTCCCTCTCACTTCCCTCTGGAGCCCTTGTCTAAGGAAGACGGCTCCACCCCACTTGTGTGTCCTGGATCTCACTCTGTAGCCCAGGCTGGCCTCAAACTCAAACTCACAGAGATCCGCCTGCCTCTGCCTCCCAAGTGCTGGGATTAAAGGTGTACACCACCACCACCCGGCCATGTCTTTTTCTTAATGACCCCCCGAGGTCACTTGCCTGAGCATGGGTGTGGGGTTATTACTGGATAATAGGCAACTTACCAAAGGCTACACCCCTGAAGAAAATCCGCCACTTCTCCCTCTCACCCAGCAGCCATTAACTACCAATAGCTCCTCAGCTAGATGTGGTGGGGGGGGGTTGTGAGCCCCTTAAATTATTTTTAAGTCTATTATTCTGTATTTCCAGAATCAGGCAATGTGAAAATGACAATACTCACTGTCATTTCTGTGTGAAAATAGAGCAGAAAAAAAGAAGGAAATTATGAAAAATACATAAGGCTTTCAGAAAGGAAGGAAATGCCTAGCATCGCTCCCTTTTAGCAAAGGAGAAGATTTCATTGCACCTAGAAGGGAGAGTATTCATTGCCCTGAAATCTACCAAAACAGAAATTGGCAGCTTGCAGAGATGTACAGCAGGTGGATTAGGCTGCTATCAATACTGTCTGCCATACCACACACCTGTACAATTCTCCAAGCAGCTCTCAGATATTTCTATCACGCAAGGGTAAAAAGGAAAGAGCAGATTGCATCAAAGAGGCAGAAGAGCAGAGACCATTTCCATAAAGCACAGCACACAAAGCTCAAAGAGAACTATTCGGGGACTTCTATAGCTCACCTGTATTGGCTTCATGCATGGGGAGTCTACAAATGCCTCAGACCATTCCTGGGCAGGGATTTGGGTCAGGTACATAAAGGCACCAACGGGAAGGAGTCCTATCATTAGTAACCACACTGTTCAGAGAAATGGCTGGTAGATAGCTGTCTTGCAGCAATAACTGAATCTTGGACAAATTAGAAATGCCACTGAGCAAAGGGAGATGGGCAGGGAGTAATACTAAGAACAAGGTTTAGAAATATAATGCTGTAAAGGGCATGCTGATTGCAAGCTTTAAGGTGGAGGCGGCCACCTAAGAAGTCCCTACACTTCTCAGCTGTCACACTGGAGTACTAAAACCTCACTCTCAAGGGAGCTGCTGGTTTTGAAACCTTACCTATATACCTCCAGATATAAATTCAAAAGGTAATTAATGACGAATGCAACTACCACATGCAAAGCTCACAGCACCCCCAGGAGAAACACAGTCTGCCTCAGGAAGAGGGAGAAGTATCTCAGAAGTCGTTCAATTTGGAAAATTTTTATTTTTAAATTAATACTTGTGTGTGTGCTTGTATATGGGTATGTGCATATGAGGGCAGATGCCTACAGATGCCAGAAGAGGGGGTCAGACTTCCCTAGAGCTGGAGTTACAGGTGGCTGTGAACTACCCAACGTGTGTGCCGGGAATTGAACTTGGATCCAGTGCAAGATCAGTAAGTGTTCTTAATTGCTGAGGCTGAGCCATCTCCTGCCCCAGTAATTGAAGTTAGAAATAACTGAAAATAGCCAGCAAGTGAGCAAGAAAGAAGAGACGTGCAATAGAGATCACAGGTGTTGCTAAGAAGAAACAGCACGAGCTCATTTGACATTTAAGTTATTGGTACACTAGATGCTGTTCACACACAGGTATTGTTTCCTGTTTGAGGCAGCCGAGAAGCAAACGTCAGTCAAGTTCATTGACAAGACACACTGGCAGTGCCCATAAGCACCTGGTAAAAGAGAAGAAAGCTTTCTGTTTTGCTTTTTGGGTTGGTTTGGTTGGTTGGTTGGTTAATTGGTTGACTGCTTTTAAGACAAGAGTCTTGCTGTGGAATATTATTTTAAGATGTGTTACATTCGTTTATGCTGTGGAACAATGGGTTTAATGATGCAAAGATGTGTTGCATTTGTTTAACTCTGTGAAGCTGTGTTACCTTGCCTGTCTAAAACACCTGATGGTCTAATAAAGAACTGAACAGCCAAGAGCTAGGCAGAAGAAAGGACAGGTGGGGCTGGCAAGGAGAGAGAATAAATGGAAGAGAAGAGGGGAAGAGTGAGAAAAGGAGGAGAGGAGGACTTTAGGGGCCAGCCACAAAGCCAGCCACAGAGTAAGAAGAAAAGAAAGGTATATAGAATAGAGAAAGGTAAAAGCCCAAAGGCAAAAGGTAGATGGGATAAATTAAGAAAAGCTGGCTAGAAACAAGCCAAGCTAAGCCCAGACATTCATAAGTAAGAATAAGTCTCTGTATTATTTATTTGGGAGCTGGGTAGTTGGCCCCAAAGAGCAAAAAAATAAAATTATAGAATCTCATGTTACCCAGGCTAGCCTCAAATTCACTGTATTCACCCTGAACTTCACATCCTCATGCCTCCATTTCTTGAGTGCTGGGATTGCAGACACATTCCTCCATATTCTGTTTGTGAAGTGCAGGGGACTGAACCCTGGGCTTAGGCAAGCACTCTACCAACTAAGTTATCCAAGACCCAGAAACTGTGTGCATGCGTGTGTGTGTGTGTGTGTGTGTGTGTGTGTGTGTGTGTGTGTGTGTGTACATGTGTGCAGGTGCATCTGTTTCTTTATAGGTGCACATATACATGCATGCTTGTGCACGTGGAGGCCAAAGGTCAATTTCAGGTGTTGTTCCTCAGGAGTCATCCACCTTGTTTGCTGAGACAGTCTCTTCCTAGGAACCAGAGGTCACAGATTAGTTTACAATGGAAGAACAGTCAGGTCAAGGATCTGCATGTCTCCACCTCTCCAGGGAAGGATTATAAGTCTGCACCACCACACCCACACACACTTTTCACATAAGTGTTGGGATCAAATTTAGGTCCACATGCTAACACATCAAGTACTTTACCAACTGAACTACCTCCCCATGCCTCCTCCTAAAATATTCCTTTAAAAACAAATATAAGAACACAAAACACAATACAGACTGGCATTTCAAGTACAACAATGAAACTGCCAACCAGAACCCTCTAAGAACAGCCCCATGGTACAGACACACAGCACACAGGCTAAATTCTCAATTCTGCTGCTTCTGGGATCACCCTCCCCTGTAAAATCAGGACAGTACTTCCTTGACTTCCTGCCAATGGCCAGAAAAGCTTGTGGGAAAATCAGGTAAGGAATTCAAGGACCTGTTAAAATGTACATACTCTGCTCAAGAAAGCAAGGAGAGTCAGACATGGTGGCACATGCCTGTAGTCCTAGCACTTGGGAGATTGAAGCAGGAAGACTGGGAAGTTCAAGGCTAGGCTGGGCTACATGGTAAGACCTGGCCTTAAGAAGGGAGGAAGGAGGCTGGGGACATGGCCCGTGGGTAAAGTGCTTGCCAAGCAAGTGTAAGGACCTGAGTTCTAATCCCCGAAACCCTCAGAAAGCCAAGCATAGGAGCCCAGGTCTGTAATTCCAGTGTTCCATGAGATGAGAGGCAGAGACAGGGGAATTCTAGAAGCTCAAAGCCAGGAAGCAGGCACATGCAGTCTTAGAAAAACAACAAAACCACAGGAGCCCGTCTCAAACAAGGTGGGGATGGCACCCCAAACTGTCCTCTCTCCAACCTCCACACGGGTCAAGGCATGCAAACACCCAAACACACATCTCACACACAAACACAGACTTCTAAGGGGGGTAAGGGGCTGGCTGGCTGAAAAATTACTCTGTGGTTAAGAGTGCGTCCTGCTCTGTCAGAGGACTGGAGGACCAGACCACCCACATCAAGCAGGATCCAATACCCTCGTGTCCTCAGAAGGCATCCATACATACATGCACATACACACATACAGACACACATGCATCATAAGTAAAGAAAATAAAACTTTAAAGAAAGGAGATGAAAAGAGAGGGAGGGAATTATACAGTGTAATTAACTAGATTTTCATTTAAGTAGTTGAACTTAAAAACATAGCTCTTTCTCTTAATAAAAGAAAATTAATTTCCATGGTAGCACAATTCCTTCTTCCAAAGTCTTTGGTTTTTTTGTTTGTTTGCTTGGTTGGTTGGTTTTTGTTTGGAGTTTTTTTTAATAATTTATTCATTTTTATTTTATATGCATTGGTGTTTTGCCTGCATGTATGTCTGTGTCAGATCTCCTGGAAATGAAGTTACAGACAGTTGTGAGCTGCCATATAGATGCTGGGAATTGAACCCAGGTCCTCTGAAAGAGCAGCCAGTGCTCTTAACCACTGAACCATCTCTCCAGGCCTGTTTTTTTGTTGTTGTTGTTTTTCTAAGTGTATTGATTAACAATAAGAATCTTAAGTGTAAGAAACTAGATGGATTGTGCAGCATTTCTTCTGACAGGAAAGATATTAAGTGCGGAAAGATAAACATTTAATGGATACTCCTATCTAAAACTATGCCAGATATATAGCTATGATAGTTATGTTTGAGGACACTATCTTTCAAACTGTAGATTACAGAAGCAGTGGATTATGAAGTCAATTTGTGGACCACTACAGCATTAGTTATTTGCTCACTGCTACGGCAAATGCCTGAGAAAAGCAACGCAAGCAAGGAAGGCGTGGTGGTTTGAATGAAAACGGCCCCCATAAGGCTCATGTGTTTGAATGTTTGGTTCCCAGATGGTGTATTATTTAGGAAGGATTAGGAGGTGTGACCTTGTTGGACGGGCTGTGTCACTGGAGGTAGGCTTTGAAAGCCAGGCCCAGTCTCTCTCCTTCCTCACCCTCACTCTCTCTGCCTCCTGCCCGAGGATCAGGATGTAAGCAAGCCTCAGCTACTGCTCCAGTGCCATACCCGACTGCCTGAAGCCATCCTCTCCATCATGATGGTCATAGACTCCCGCCCTCTGAAACGAAGAAAGCCCCAATTCAATGCTTTAGTCTATAAATTGCCTCCACTATGGTGTCTTTTCACAGCAATAGAACAGTAAATAAGGCAGAGGGTTTATTTGGACCACAGTTAAAGAGCAGGTCATCATCGTGGGAAACTCCATGGCAGCAGGAGTCTGGGGCAGCTGGCTGGTCACATTGCATCCTAAGTCAGGAAGCAGGGAGAGATGACTGCTGGTGCCCAGAGAACGGTGTCACCACATTTAGGGTAGGTAGGTCATCCCATCTCAGTTAATTCAGTCCACAAAGTCCTTCACAGATGTGCCCAGACGTTTGTTCTCTATATGGTTCTAGGTCTTGTCAAGTTAACCTTCACAACCACTATCACAGTTGTTTTTCTATTGCTATAAAACACCATGACCAACACAACAACATGACCAACACAACTTATAAAACAAGTGTTTAATTTAGGGTCTACAGTTCCAGAGGGTTAGAGTCCAGGACCATCATGGTGGGAAGCATATCAGCAGGCATGGAACACTGGGCTGAAGCAGTACCTGAGAGTTTACATCTTTAGACAAATCATGAGGATTGTCATAGGGCTTTTGAAAACCTCAAATCCTGCCCCCCAATAACACACCTCCTCCAACAAGGCCCTGTTTTTGGTTGTTTTATTACTCTTTTCGGGGGGCGCCACCCAGTTCCCCAATAAATCACACACCAAGGCTTATTCTTACTTATAAATGCCCAGCCTTAGCTTGGCTTGTTTCTTGCCAGCTTTCCTTAAATTATCGCATCTATCTTTTGCCTCTGGCTTTTCCCATTCTCTTACTTTTGTAAATCTTACTCTTACTCCATGGATTACTGTGTAGCTGGGTGGCTGACCCCTGGGTCCTGCTCCTTCTCTGGCTACTTCTTCTCTCCCAGATTTCTCCTTCTATTTATACTCTCTGCCTACCAGCCCCACCTATTTCTCTCTCCTGCCTCACTATTGGCTGTTCAGCTCTTTATTAGACCATCAGGTGTTTTTGACAGGCACAGTAACACAGCTTCCCAGAGTTAAACAAATGCAACATAAACAAAAGTAACACCGCTTAAAATAGTATTCTACAACAAGGCCCCACTTCCTCATCCTTCCCAAATAGTTCCACCAACTAGGAATGAAGCATTTAAACATATAAGCCTCTGGTGACCATTCTCATTCAAACCACCACAACCACAATTTCTTTAAGAAAATAAGATTGGAAATATTAGAAAGATTTCAATGCATTACATTTAATAAAAGTAAACATCATTCCACAGAATCCTACCAAAATATTTAAGTACATTGTCAATATGTAAAAGGCATGCTGGTTAACAATGTCAGTGTATTTCTTTTTTACTTTTAGATCTTATTTTATGTGTATGGGTGTTTTGCCTGCATGTATGTATGTTCACCACATATGTGCCTGTTGCCAACAGAGATAAGAGGAAGGCAATGGATCCCCTGGAACTAGAGTTACACATGTAAGCCACCACATGGGTGCTAGGAATCAAACCCAGGTCCTCTGCAAATGCAAGAGCTTTTAACCATGATTCATCTTTTCAGATAGCATAAGTTCACAGCTGAAGCCAGCTTAAATCAGAAAGATCATGAGTTTGAGGTCAACTTAAACTACATAATGAGACCCTGCCTGGAAAATAGTCAACAGACAATCTACTGGCTGCTGTCCATATCCCCATCCCTAAGCACCATGCTACAGCTCTAGAGCACACTAGGACCACAATCATCCCAATCAACCTTTTAGATTATTTTATGAAAAGGTGAGCATAAAACCTAAGCTCTTAACGTGAGGAAAGGACAAGGTGATGGAAATGCCAATTACCCTGGTTTAAACGGTGCACATATGTACTGAAGCTGCATAGTTTATACCCCTTAAATATATGAAATCATGTGTAAACAATTTGTATGTAGATGGCATATTGTGCACATATGCATATCTGAAGAGGCAAGAAGAGGATGTGGGATATTTTCTTTTTTTAGTTGGTTTTATTTCGTTCGTTGGCTGATTGCTTTTGTTTTGTTGTTTGTTTGTTTGTTTGTTTGAGACAGGGTCTCACTATGTAGGCCTGGCTGGCCTGGAACTTGCTATGTAGACCGAGCTAGCCTCGATTTCACAGAGATCTGACTGGCTCTGTCTCCCAGGTTCTGGGAACAAAGGCGTGTGCCAACATATCTGAGGGTATTTCATCTATCAATCTCCACCTTACTCTCCTAAGACAGGGTTTCTCGCTGAGTCTAAAGCTCACTGTTTCTGCAAGGCTGCTAGCCAGTGAGCTCCTAGGATCTGCCTGGTCTCCATCTGCCATGCTGAGGTTACAGAAACGTGCAGCCATGCCCAGATATTTTACATGGGTTCTGTCGTTTCATTTATTTATTTATTTATTTATTTATTTATTTATTTAGGTTTTTAGAAACAGGGTTTCTCTGTGTAGCTTTGCGCCTTTCCTGGAACTCGCTTGGTAGCCCAGGCTGGCCTCGAACTCACAGAGATCCACCTGCCTCTGCCTCCCAAGTGCTGGGATTAAAGGCATGTGCCACCGCAGCCCGGCAGGTACTGTCGTTTCAAACTCATATGCTTATGCTTGCAGAGCAAGCAATCTTACCCACTGAGCCTTTCCTAGCCCCCCAAATAAATTAAGAGTGGTAAATAAAAGAGGGAGAGGAGATGGCTTCTGGTGAGAAAGGAACCCGCTCTCACACCAACACACAGATACACCCATATACACATAATTCAAAGTAAAATATATTTTAAAACACAAAGCTATCAGCTACTGTTACATTTCTGCATGTCGTAGTTTTCTGTACCAGAAGTTCTCTGTAGCTGCCTTGAAGGAGCTAAAAAAAACCTCCACAGATAGCTCTCTTGGAATCAAAGCCCATTTAAAAGTAAATTAGAAAAATTCAACAACATTGTTACACCCGCAATTGGTGGTAGTTTATAGGCTAGAAGATCAGCCCACAAATCAAATTTCCTTTTGTTGCATATCTACAGTAGCATCAAGTACTTTAGCTTCTGCGCTCGTTTTCTGGACAAAGGTGTCAATCATTTCCTCAGTGTTTTCCTACTGTCCCGTCATTGCCTGGTCTCGGCTATTCATCTCAGTCCGTGTGCTCCTCTGCCTGCCCGTAAACCCTTCCCTGGTCGGTGCCCACTTCTCTATGCTTACAGCTAGTCTCTGCAAAAACAGTGGCTGCAAACTTGCAGATAAAAAGACATACACAAAATTAATTTTCTCAGACGGGAACGGACTGCATCTTAGGGAGGGGCAGTCACATAAAGGTGGGTATTTAGATGTCTTATTTGGAGCCACTTTTGAGACTAAATGGAATCTGCTTCAGTTTCAAATCTTCTATCTCTTTCTATTTAAGCATGAAAAAAATGACAGCTGAGAAAAGTATAAAATAGGGCTGAATAGAGGTATTGTTAAAGGAATAAAAACAGACCAATATACCCAGCCAATCAATCATGGGCAGCTATGTAGTCTATGAACACTATTATAAAACT
This sequence comes from Peromyscus leucopus, assembly GCF_004664715.2. Taxonomy (NCBI): domain Eukaryota; kingdom Metazoa; phylum Chordata; class Mammalia; order Rodentia; family Cricetidae; genus Peromyscus; species Peromyscus leucopus. The sequence continues at coordinate 59,696,093 of NC_051064.1, read as the reverse complement.
GTCCTAAGGAAAGTAATGAAAGGAGTAATTACACACACACACACACACACACACACACACACACACACACACACGCTACTGTTTCATCAGGCCTTATCATTAGTAACATCAGAGGAAAGACAGTGCAGTATCTACATTCTGGAAATGCCTACCATTTCTCTCAGTGTCTGCTTTGGATTAAAAAACAAAAGGTTCTCACACATCAAACCACTGTGATGGACATAGACATAGGCCCGTCCTGTAAACAGTGTGCAAAAACAACACATTAAGATTTCTCAAGTCACTTTCCTCCATCTGGTTATCTTATATACACTACGTAAACCACCAAGCATTTAATTTTACCAAATGCCACCCAAACAGCTGACATTATGCCACCAACACTGAAAATGGAATGGTCTTGACTTACAAACTCACTCTGGGCATTAATGCTAATTAATACACTGTTCTGATGAAAAACACTTAAGCACTGAATAAAACATAGGACCTGAAACCAAAAATATGTACAAAAGGAATAAATTACAAATCTCTAAAAATGGGTGTTTCTGAATACGCACTAGAGCAAACAGGAAATGAAGAAGATACATCTGGCTGTCAGGTCCTGAAGCCAGCATCAGAGCTTTGAAAACCAAATATTCACCAATTAAGCACCACAGGGCAACAGGAGAGTGAGACTGGGACCACGGAAACGTGGCACTGACGAAAGGAAAAATCAAATGACTGACAAACGCCAGTGTGATTCCTAGTCCACCACCTAGTCCACTCCTTCCGGGATGAGTCTGTCAGCCACTAAAGTCGCCTTGGTGAGGGCCGAACATGGAGGAGAAAAACAACATCAACTATACAACCGAGATTGATAAGAGTAAGTTTCAACACTATAAAATAGTTAATACAGCTCAATTTTTGCAAAATTTTTAAATTTTTCTCAATGCACTGAACCAGGTAAGTTTTTGCATAAAACGGCAAGAGAAGAAACCAACTGTCCATTACAGATACTGACAGAGTGGGGTGGGACAATCCAAAACAAGTTTTGATGAATAAATCAATATTAATATAGACAAAATTATTTTTTAAAGAACAGATAAAACTCAAAAACTAAATGAATTCTCTTTCTGAATACATAACTTATTTAAACAGCCATTGTATTACATCAACTTAAAAATATAAAAAAAGAGTCAATCAGACTAGCATCAACAGTTTGATTTGCAAGGACACATGCTCGGAAGCCGAGACGCCGGTAGAGAGCCCTTCCCACAGCATCATGATGAAGAGTGACCTAAAAAGCACTTGGTCCCTTTCGCCACAACTCACCCGACGTTTTCTGCATCCTCGTCACACTCAGCTTTGTACTTGCACGGTCCACACTTGGAATGTTTCCTGTGAGCCTCCGCTCCTGAGCCTTCCTCCTCTGTTTCAACAGAAAAGTTAAACTTTCAACCAAAAGTTAGGGTTAGGATGGATCCTTTCCAGATACACTTCAAGTTTTCAGGAACCATTATCTTGTTTTGAAGGAAAATGCACCCAAGCTTCTGGAGAGAATCACTTCTAAGATGTCCAAAACTGCTGCTGCTATTACTGAACAACACATTCCGGGATGCAGCGCTATTTGCAAAATAACCTCTTGGGCTGTGTGCACAGAACAATATAGTAGGTTTAATAAACTGCATTTCTAAAGAACTACCAGTTAACACTGAGTAGGAGTAAACAAAACATGAGCAAGTCTGTGACCACCCTCCCCCTAAAGACGCCAGTATAAGCTGATAGGTACAGACATGCTGGAACACACTAGTACACACTCATCACCTTTCCCTCACATCAGTGCCACACCAGATTTTCTAAACACATAAAAACTAACTCCAGAGTTAAAAGAAATATTTGTCTCCAGTTCTGGACGAGGAAAGGGGCGCTCTTACAAAGCACCTCCCCCTTCTCTACTCGGCCCACTTGGCGCAAATACTCAGATGCAGAAACCTGTGAGTCTCCTACCTCCCAGCAACAAAAGGAGCGCATGTCATTGCCCCCAAAGGGACTCACATCCCCCAAACAAGGGCATCCTGTACGTGTGGGCCTCAACTAGAGTGGATCCTTGCAGCTCCCCGAAAGAGGGCCAGAAGTCAGAAGTGAAGAAGAATTTCAGCCTCTCCAGACTTGGTATGTCACAGACTTTTATACCGGGGCACCAGTCAGTGGAGATCTAACAAAATGCAAGTCCACAGGTAACACCTAAGCTTCCCGTGTTTGCCCTCTGCCTACTCTCTGACTGGAAACACTCCTCAAACTCAAATGAATACCTAAACAGGTTGCAATGATCGTAAGAGTAAATCATTTTGAGACCTCAGAACCACCATGAGATCCAGAATGGCTGAGCAAACCACTAACCCTTTCCAATACATGCTCCTTGAGGGCCAAGAACAAGCTACATTCTCGGCAAGACAGCCAGGACTGTACTGTATTAGCAAATCTTGGGAACATCTGAGTCTCCTAACAGAACAATGACCTCAGGGACCGAGTCACATGATCTCTTAAAATCCTTCCTTGCTCTCAGATCTAAAATTCATGAAGTTAGCTTTCACACATGATTACAAAGCTCCTACTTAAACACATCCATTTAAATCAAATCCTATTGTTCGTCGCTTTTATCATTTTCTTTCTGGCTGCAACTCCCATCCTTGAATTCTTCGCCATAAATGTTCTATTCTTTACAGTCCTTCAAAGTTCCTTCCAACTCGGAAACTTTAGGATTCTACCAAAGACAGAGGAAGGAGTGGCCTGGCACAAGGTTCCTATGGTTAGGATCATAACTGTGGTTTCTATTTGGACTGAATTTTCCCAATGAGTGTTCTTTAACATATCCTCAGGGTACCTCAAATATTTTGTGTGGAATAGATAGTAATATTTACAGCTTCATTAAACTATGAAGCAGATTAGTCATCCTCAGTTCTCGTCCTTTAATGCTATTACCAAATATGACATTTTTAAGCAGGAGAAATACTTTTATTTAAGACACAGGAAGTTTTAAAGGTTTAAATTTAATTCTTAATTCCACCAGAGTTGTCTTGCACGCTTTCCCTCATGTAGGCACAACTTACTCTGGAATTTTTAACCTTGTTATTAAAAAAAAAAAAAAAAACTTTATGATTAACATAAAAATTGTAAGCAAAGAATAAAAGAGATTCAAACACTGTTTCATGATTTAAAAAAAAAATCACTTGGGTGGACAATCCTGTGCAGAAATTAGCTTGTGTAACCTCAATTTAACAGGAGCTACGATGGGTTCCCTTTAGGCTGAAAACAAACCTTCAGTGAAGGCTTCACAGGATCAATACCTGCAGTTAAGAGGAACAGCCAGGGTAGGCATGGTGGCCAGAGGCAGGGACAGCTAGGAGCACGGTGGCAGGAGGCAGGGGGACAGCCAGGGTAGGCATGGTGGCCAGAGGGCAGGGGACAGCCAGGGTAGGCACGGTGGCCAGGGGGCAGGGGGACAGCCAGGGTAGGGACGGTGGCCAGGGGGCAGGGGACAGCCAGGGTAGGCACGGTGGCCAGGGGGCAGGGGGACAGCCAGGGTAGGGACGGTGGCCAGGGGGCAGGTGCAAGGTTGCTGGTGGCAATGAGTCCACAACTCGCAAATACTGGAAGTCCTTGAGCTGTAAACTTCAAATGAGTGGGCCCTGTGGTGTATGAATTGTATCTTAAGAGTTGTTGAGAAAAATCAAAGGAAAACAAAGACCTTTAAGACGTGCCTGGGCTAGGCTCCGAGGGTCACGCCTGGAATCCTAGCACTTCCGAGGCTGACGTGAGGTCAAGGAGAAACCTGTACTACAAAGCGAGTTCCAAGCCAGCCTGAGCTACAAAATGAAAACTGTCTCAAAATAGCAAAGCATTTGAAACTCACCTCCTTCTCCAGATCCAGAGCCATTATCTGAGAAGAAAAACAGCAAATGTAAACATTTCTCCCAGGAATTCCATCTTCTCAGATATTAACATTCTTATTAAAAATAAAACTATGACATCCATGATATTTCTTTTCTCAAATTTCTGAGAGCGAAGTTTATTTTCATATGCCTACTTTAGGCTCTACTGAGTAGGTAACCTAGACACACAATCATCAGTGTTTCTTATATACTGAATATATTTCTTATATCTCCGAAGCCAGCACAGCCAGGAAATACCCAGATCCCGTGCACCATGACTAAAAAGTACCATAAACAGCTAAATAGAAATGATTGTCCCATTCATTTAAAAGGTAAAAGGAAATTTTAATTTTGTTAGGGCTGGAGAGGAATACTGAACAAACTGCTTTTATTAGAAAGATAAAAGCTGAGCCTGGCTCCAAAAGTCTTCTTAATCAAATTTGTGGATACAGACCAGAGGCCAAAAGGCTTTAAAAAAAAAATCCCTAAGGTTTAGCGAGGAGAACCTCAGGGTTGAATCTGCATAGTACTGATAAAATTAACTTCCTCTAGGAAATCTATTCAGGATAAATCTCAGAGAGAAAACAGCATAAAATGTAATTAATGCACAAATTTAAAATGTTTTTAGTAGGGCCGGGCCTTGTACATGCTAGGCGATCACTACCACTGAGTCACATCCCAAACCCTAAAATTTTATTTTACACTGCCAAAAAAGCCAATATATAACACATGGTGAAAATAGGGGATTCTGTCATATCATCAGCATGGAGCTGTAAAAATTAAAAATAAAACAAAGATAGCAGATAAAGATTTTGACACTTTAGCCAGAACTCTGCAGGGAAAATGATCTCTTGACTCCAGGGAATTAATTCTATTCTTCAAATAGTCTCTAGAATGGAATACTGAATAACAGAACAATACTGGTCCCTTCCCTCCAAATTCCATCAAGTAATACAGTCAAACCCCAAGATATACAGCAGCAGAGGGAATTAGAAAGCACACATGACAGGCAGTGACGGGAGCATGAGCTTTGTGAGCTTTTGTGGAGAGTTTTGAATTGAATTCAGTTTTGATCTAATCAATTGCTTAAGGATGTCTCCTGAAAGAGGGAAAAAGTGGAGGAATTTTGGAAAAGGAGAAGGAGAATGGAATTTGTAAAAACTTATAACCACATTTTCTTAGGAAAACTAACCCTTGTCCCCTTCATTCAATGTACACTAACTGGATACATATTAAGTGCTGAGCATAAATGCTATGACTACAAAGATAATTAAGACACAGTCCTAGTACATGAGACACCCTGAACTTTTTTTACAAACTGTGTCCAATTTTCATAAATATTAAAAATTTCACAACTTCCTTGGTCATTAAGAACTCCTAGATACATTAAATACTATGACTACCCTGAAAATACAGTAGTGTTTTCCTTCTAGAATTTTATCAGCAGTACGCACACCCATGAGTCCATCTCAGCGCTGACATGGTGTTATGCTTCCCTAGACAGGACACATCACCTTCTGGTTGAGAAAGCACTTAGGTGCTGTAGGCAAGTATGTCAGATAAATGAAACGCTGCATATTACATGCTTAAGTACATAGAAGACATTGACACACTTCCCAGAGATGTCACAGGAGAAAGACCTCAGAAGAGACATGGAGAAAGCCTAGTCCTAAAGCCTAAGAAAAGATTTTTCTTGGTAACTGAAAGAGGAAATATTTCTAACTCACAGAAGAGGAAACTCTGAAAGACCAAGTGACATGAAAACACAGCCCAGCTAGCAACCACCACCAACACAGCACCTCGTGGCCTTGGTATTCCCAAGCTTAACAAGCCCAGAAGACTAATCCCCATGTGATGATTTAGAGAAACCCAGTTTAGACAGTCCAAGTGGCCTGCACAAGGTTCCATGGTAAATAAAAGTTTGGATAACTTTAATGTGAGGCCTTATACTCCTAGTCCAGGGTTCTTTGCAACCGACCACTCTACCTCCTGTTTTACATTCACTGCCTATCAAAGCACTTGGTGGCTTGAGCACATGCTCCTCATCAATGATTAATGTGGCATCAGAAAGATTCGCAAAAACATCTAGATCAAGCCTGTGAAGCATAATGTACTTAGAGAAGCATATGCGGACATCACATGACACCTAACAGCAACATCACATGACAGCCCAAGAACACAGTACTTTCTTTCTCTCAGCACCTAATTGTTTTGTGTACAGTAAAAAAATTTCTCCTTGTCCAAAGAAGTCTGATATCTGACCTAGGTTTCTGGGCAGTAATTTAGAGCATATCTGATAGGAGTATCCATAAGGAGCAAGTTCTACATGAGAACTGAAGAGGGACCAGCCACAGTGCACAGGATAAGGCCAGCCGCACTACCAAGATCAAAGCCTGAGGATCTGAGTCTGGACACCCAGCATCTGTGTCAAAACCTGATGTGGTAGCATGCTCCAGTAACACCAGTACTGGGGAGGCAGAGAAAGAAAGACAGACAGATCCTGGGAGCATCCTGGCCTGCCAGTCTAACTATCTAAGAGGGGTTTCAGGTGCAGTGGGACTGTATCTCAAAGAAATAAAGTGCAGGAGCTGGAAAACCACTCAGTGGTTAAGAGCATTTACTGCTATCACAGAGGAACTGAGTTTATTTCCCAGCAACCGCCACTCCAGTTCCAAAAGATTCAACACCCTCTTCTGACATTCTAGGTCGCTGCACAGATGTGGTACACTTACAGACAAGCAGGTGAAACACTCATACCCATAAATAAAATAGTAATAAAGAGGATAGCAGATGTCTCCCTCTGGTTTTCACACATCCACACATGGAGGAGTGTACCTGCACACATATATGCATATATAAGGTGGTTTGGGGTGCTGGGTAGAAAGGAGAAAAGAATTTAGGAAAGAACTACAATCTGAAATGCTCATAGAGGCTTGCTAGAGACAATCATCTCAAAAATATAAATAAATAAAAATAAACCTATCCCATGCCAGTTCCCAACTCCAGTGTTCAATGTTTAGGCTATCGAGCAAAAGATATGTGACATCCTCACATAAAACAGACATACAGTCAATACAAAAATCACCCCATCAAGAAGGAGTAACATAAAATATGAATAAAACTCCGTCAATCACAATCAATCCCCGCGGCAATGGGAGCCAAACACTTCTAGCTCAAGTCTCCTTTTGGAAAATATGGCAGAACCATTTCTAACATCATACATACCGGAGTAGCAAGGTCCACGTGCCACCACTGTTATGTCTTTCTGGTGCTTACAAGCAGCCCTCCTGAGAAAACATTCATTCTGGTAAGTATCCCCATTTGATCCACAGACAGGAATGTAATTTGTATGGCACTGCAAAAAACAAAAACAAAAATACACTCTCAGAAGTAGGCATGAATATCAATGGCATAGTGCACACTCATGAACCCCAAAGCATACTTCCACGGCATTCTTCCACTGCTAACACAGGTTGTCCCTGCATTTGATTTTTAACAAAGAGGACCTACCTCTGCCTCTTAGATTTTTTCTCACGTTCACAATGAAAATAACTACCAATTGCCAATAAATGCAACCTACGGTATTTGTTTGCTAAGAAAACCCACAGAAATATTAAGAGGAAAGCCGTGACAGTGTTTATAAAGAGCTGCTTGGGTGATGTCACTTTACGGTTAAAATTCCTTTACTCAATACATCCAGTAGTAAAGTCCCAGGGAAGGAACAGGAAGACACAAAGAAATACACCACGATCTTTGTTCTCAGAGATCTTATAATGTTGTTAGAATAGGAAAAAAATTTGCAAAGCTAAATCGCATTTGGAATCACATGATTTAGAATCAATTAGTCATACAGGAAGTGCAATGCCTGACCTCCAGTTCTAAAAGCTAGGGTGTTGAAGGAAAACCTACTCAGAGAAAGTAGAATTCAAACTGTGCACTGAAGGATAAACAGGAATGAGGAGGATGAAGATAAATGGCAATGAGATTTGAAAAATGACACTGGCTCTACATGCTTAAAAAAGTTTAGAACGTCTACTTGTCAAAAATAGCACAAATGGGGGGCTGGAGAGCTGGCTCAGCAGTTAAGAGCATGTTCTGCTCTTGCAGAGAACCAGAGTTGAGCTCCCAGTACCCATGCTGGGCAGCTCACAACTGCCTGTAACTCCAGCTCCTGGCAATCCAAGATCTTCTGGATTCCATGGGCACCTGCACAGACCTACATAGAGACATATTTGCATACACATAATTTTAAAATTTTTTAAATATATATTTTTTAAAATAGCATAAATAAACTTTCAAAATCTGGGGAAAGTATCACAATATGATACAAGCTATCACTGTTTCTTAAATAAAAGTAGTGCAAATGTTCTTTTTAAATGGGCCAAAATATTTACAAAATGTTATAAACAGCCAACTAATATATAAAAGAAATTGACCTTCATTAGCAATCAGGGTTGTATACTGAAAATGAGAATTGGGAGGTGGAAGTTCTTGAGACAGGGACTCACTATGTAGTCCAGGCTAGCAAGGAACTCCCCCTGCCTTCAGTGCAGAGATCACAGGCACGTGCCATCATGCACAACTTGTCCTTTTTTTAAAAAAAAAAAAAAAGTATTATTTATCTGTGAAACTGCAAATTTACAAAATAATATAAAATGAAATGTAGCAAGAAAATACATTGCATTCAATCTAATTTAGAAAAATACGCATAAATTCTAGAAGAAAGTGTCAATATATTTTCGTATCATGTCTTTAATTTTCTGTGTCTCAATTTTTCCGCAATCAACAAGATTTACTTTTACTATTATCTACTTTTTTAAGTGGTTGGACTCAGCGTATGAAAGATAAATATGGCATATTAGCACAATTCAGCAACTGCCAACTAACAAACTCTCTTATAACCAAGTTGGTTTTACTATATGTTCAGTATCAGCAAAATCTTACACAAACTTTTATTAAAATTAAATTTTTATTTGGAAGGCTTTGTATATGAAACTGCTTATGAATATTTTTAATCTAACTTCATTATAAGTAGATATAAGTGCCTGAGTACTATACTGTCTTCTTCTAACATAATCATTCCAAAGCATGTAAATTATGAAATATTCATATCATAAATGACCTTTATTTTTCTTTTATATTAAAATTTTGTACCACATTCATTTCTTTAATCGTGTGTTTATGTGGGTTACATTATGGAATTTCATTTAAAGATAATAAAAAAATGGAACATAAGCTACTGGTGATTGAAAGAGTTTTGAGTTTGATAGGACTGGAAACTTTATGAAACAGTATCCCAGTAAGCACTGGGCAGCAGCTTTAAATGAAGCCCAAGACAAAGTCAGAGCCAGGGGTCTGAAGTCCCAAATCCCGGGCCCATCACCCCTCTGAAACCAGCACCATGTCCCCCATCCGTCTAAAGGCAACTCTTCTAGATCCTCTCAAATAACGTTATGAGGATTAAGTAAGGGAAAGCTATCTACGGCGTTCACATCTGGCCATGGTAAATACTAGTGGTGGTTGCTGCTGTTGCTGTCATTTTGAAGTCTTGAGTACTTGCATAGGAGCACAGCTACTAAGTGGAAGAGTCACACTTGCTCCCGAGTGATGTACTTTAGACGCTACACACAAATTATTCAGTCTCACCCATACTTGGTGATGGTGAGCAAGGGTCCTAACATGACCAATCAGTCTCCAGAACATACCTCAGAGTGAACCTGAGATGGGAAAGATCTGTTCTTGCTTCATCTTTCTTGGGTCTCTCTCGGAAGTCCCACCCCCACCCCAGTAAACTTATGGACAAATGAAGGGATCCAGCAATGTTAAAACCTTCAGACTGATGCTGTCTCTAACCCCTACTCTGCCACCTTTGATGAGGAAAGCAACCTCCCTGTTGTTAAGGTTGTGGTGATACTGCCAGCTATTTGAAGCTGTCTGAAGATACGGCACTATATAACTCCGGAACTACATCCTTTCAAGCACTTGTTGTACACCTACTGTGTGCCAGGAACTGTGTGGGTCACAATAAATTAAGTAGGTTGCCAGGAGAGTTCATCTTGATTGTCAACCTGATTGACTGACAGGTACCTAGAAGCTTACTATAAAGCACATGTCTGGACATGTCCTTAGGGGAAAGGCCATCCCTGAATACGGTGGTACCACCCAATAGACTGGGGGCCTGAGGAGACAGGGAGGAAGAAGCCCACGAACACTAGTTCCTCCTATTTCCTGGACACCATCATGTGACCCTGTCTACCCTGCCACACCATGATGAACTGAACCTCTGAAAACGTGCACCAAAATAAGCCTTTCCAATAACTAAGAAAATCAATGGGCCTTTCCCCATGCCATTGCTCTGCTTGGGCACTCTGTCACAGCAAGGAAAGTAGGACGAACATAGCTGTGATGGTTAATTTCATGTGGCAACCTGACGAGGCCCTGGGGTGCCCGGATTTAAAGTTATTTCTGGATATGTCGGTGAGGGCATTTACAAATAAAATTAGCACTGCAATCAGTGAACCAAGGAAGGCAGGCTGCCCTCCCCCGGGTGATATGCGTTATCCAATTTGTTGAGAAACCAAACAGAACAAAATGGTGGAGGGAACGCTCTTCCCTCTGGCTGGACTTCAGTCTTCAGACAGGGACTCACACCACTCCATCTCCCGGGTCTTCAGCCCTAAACGCTGTGGGATCTCAGCCTCTGTAATCAAATAAGCTAATTCCTCACTAGTCCCTTTCTCCAACTCTCTCACACAAATTCACGTGCAGGTATCCTGCTGTTTCTATTTCTGTGGAAAACTCCAGTACAAAGGTCTAGTAGGAGACAGAGACTGTGCAAGCTATTAAAAACAGACACAAACACAGGAAGACAGCCCACAGAACTCTAAATACAACGAGGAAGAAAGAAAACTAGGGAAAAGTTAGAGGCACTAAGTCTTAAGGGAAAAGTGTACTATTAATTTTACTATGCATATAATTAGTAAGTGGCTTTGTTTATATGAGGAGCAAGACAATAGCTTTTATTAGCCAGCTAACAAAGTTTGCAGTTATATACAATTCTACTTTCTGTGAAAGGAACTTAAATCATGCTCCAGAAGCTTGTATTAGCACTGAAAGCGTGCAGAATTATAAGCAATCTTTCAAACAATTTGATTATCACTGTTAATATTTACACAGCAGAGATATGCCTAATATACATATCAAGCCATTTTTTTAAGCTTGCCAATAATTCAGGTTCTATGAACAGATCTCTAATCTTATAGGAAGACAGCAGAGCAGTCAAAGGAAGGATTCCTCAGCAGGAGGGGAAAAAAAAAACCATGCTTTAAACCCTTAGGCAGTTTGCCCTACAAGGCGCGGAAAGTGTCTTTAAACATCTTTAGCATCCAGTCTAAAACGCAGCATCCAGCAAGCCCGGAAAAGCATCTACTGATCTCGCCTCCTCACTTGTAGTTCTCTTCCTGCTTCGCCACAGGTTAAGAACCAAAGGATTTAAGGCAGAGCATGGAAAGATTTTTTTTTTTTTTAGCTGTTCAAGGACATTGAAAAGGCTCCTTTATGTATATATATAAAATCTTTAAAAAATCTCAAGGGCTTGCAAAAACTGAAGGAAAGCAGAATATCAAGGCCAGCTCCACAGAGACGAAAGAGCTTCATGGAAAGGCAGGCACAGAAGGAACTGATGTCCCCAGCCAAGGGGCAGCAAGGGTGTGAAGGCAGCCAAAGCAGGCTAAGCAAGCGTGGAAGAAAGTGGTTATTGTGGCGCTGCCCCCACAGAAAAATCGCTCTGTCTAAGGGAATGAAACGCCTCTTTGACCCTGAGAACCTGACTGGGTGGTCAATAGCAGTATACACAGCTTCCCATCCCCATTATTTCCATCCTCCACTCCTTCTAATGGAATATCGTGATGATTTACAGTATTCAAAGAAGTTTCCAACACAAGTGCTCTTTCCCTCTGGTTCTTACTACACCCTACAGGTAGGAAATGTGCCTTCTTTGTTCAGATGGAACACCCGTGAGAAAATGAGGACATACACTTGCCTGAGGTCACTGGGTTACCAGAAACACTAACTCGACTCGGCCGTGGGCCTGCCTTCTGAAGCCCTTCCTCCACTCAAAACTCAAAATGGAACAACGCTTAGTTAGAACAAGACTATCCGCGAAAACCAGCCAAGCTCCTTCATACCTCGTCTCCAGTTCTGAACTAGGGTAGTCTACAGCTAGATTATAATTTAATCAAAGAAGATGGGTAAACAGGGCTGGAGAGATGGCTCAGCAGTTAAGAGCACTGGCCACTCTTCCAGAGGACCTGGGTTCAAGTTTCTGAACCCACGTGGCAGCTCACAACCATCTGTAACTCCAGTTCCAGAGGACTCAACCCTCTCACACACACATAAGTGCAGGCAAAACACCAATGCACATGAAATAAAAAAATAATAAGGCACACTCTCCACTTCTCCTTTTTGCTTTTCATACAGTAACAGCACCACTCAACTCCAGAAGGAAACGCTAAGGCACCATGCTCTTGGGTTAGGGTTCCAATTTCCAGCCCGTCTCTAACCCTGACTCTCCTGAGGCTCTACTTCATCTTGGTTCTAAAGAGCTACAATAACAACGGGGGGGGGGGGGGGCACATGAGAGGGAAGGGAGAAGAGCCAGGCCAAAAGAAAAAGGAGATTGTGCCAACCTGCTCACTGAGAGGCTGCTGCTGCAGCAGTACCTGCCCTTTCCCAACGGTGGCAAAGCTCACACTCAGATGACTTGAACGTCCTTCCCACGCGTGTTCACATCTAGCATAATCAGTCTGACCCCTTTAATTTCTCGAACCAAACACAGAAAGCGCAAAGAACAACAGGACTTCACCTGGCAAGACAGAACCAGTGGGCTGAGAGGAGAACTTCCTGTGGGGCCCAAGGAGCTCTGTGCTGTTTATCTGAAGAATGTAGGATTATTATAAAAGAGGGAGAAAAAAATTAAAATAGTTCATTTTGGTTTTCTCACCTGAAATTGGCATGCACATTTCAAACCGTCTCCATCTTCTTTGCAGACACCTCCATATTTACAGGATGATTCATCACACACTCTGATATCAGATTCTCTCACATTCAATTCTGCAAGAGAAGAAAACGTTGTTTCACGTATATACACAAACATACACATATACACAACACACACATACACAGACATACAACACACAACACATACACACATACACAGACATACACATACACACAACACACACACATACACAGACATACACATATATACAACACACAACACACACATACACAGACATACACATACACACAACACACACATACATAATGTATATAGATTAATAAAAGAACAAATGTATTGGGCATCTCATTCACTGGTATAATAGTAAGACAATTAAAAAAAAAGTTATGTGTGCCAGAGAGATGGCCCCGAAGTTAAGAGCACCATCCGCACAAACATGAGGACCGGAGTTCAGATCCCAGCACCCACACAAGAAGCCAGGCATCTTACTACACTTGTAACCCCAGCAGCAAGCAGGACACAGGCAGGGGGGTCTCTGCGGCTTGCTGGCTTCCAGCCCACTGAGAAATGCATAAAGCCTAGGTGTAGGGAAAGACCTTCAAAGGATAGGTAGCGAGTGGTAGGGGTCACCCAAGGCCCTCTCCCAGATTCCGCCTGAAGGCACAGACCAGTGTGCAGACACATACATACATACATACATACATACATACATACATACATACGCACACACACACACTCACACAAGCGCACACACACACACAAATACATAAATTCTTTAAGAATAAAAATAGAAAAGCAAGTTCTTTTAAGACTCAAAATGATGCCGGGCGGTAGTGGCGCACGCCTTTAGTCCCAGCACTCGGGAGGCAGAGCCAGGCGGATCTCTGTGAGTTCGAGGCCAGCCTGGGCTACCAAGTGAGTTCCAGGAAAAGGCGCAAAGCTACACAGAGAAACCCTGTCTCAAAAAACCAAAAAAAAAAAAAAAAAAAAAAGACTCAAAATGTCCAATATACCCCAAAGAGAATCTTAAGCTCTATCCCTAAAAGGAACTCACCTCCCGAAAAGAACCTCAAAATGCTAGGTTTTAACATAATTTCCAAAGATAAAGCTATGGATTTTTTTTCTATTTTTGGCTTGCTAGACACTTAAGATAATTTTGCTATTGTCTTGATAGTTCAGATTCTTTGATGAGCAACTTAACTTTAAAGATAACAAATAATAAAGTTTAGACCCTCAGTATTCATTCTATGCAATTTTAGTTACAAAGAATTATAAAATTAACTCAGACTTCATACAACAGGTAGACATGCAACATTTATGAACACAAAATTAAGGAGATCCAAAATTTCTCTCCTGTGAAAACTTTTAAAGGACTGAGTTAATTTTACCATAGGAAGCAGGGTCACCCACTGAATTTGTTTCTGCTCCGAGACTGTTCCCCCCTGCACTGGAAGCAGTACATGAAACGTCCTCAGAGACCCATGTGTGCCTTCCAGGTTAGTGCTAAGTCCAGTGGGACTGGGTGAGAATCACTGGGATGCATTTCCCTATCTCCCCACTGGGAACTGGAGCCACAACCACAAACGTACACTTACAAGCTAGCCCCCGGCTGGCTGCAGCTCGGTGGCTGATTGATTCTGGAAAAAGTACTAGAGGTCTCTTGCACTCTACGTCGTGATCAGGTTGGTCCTGGCAAACAGACCCACTTCCCCAGCCACCCCACTATTCCTGAATACTTTCTTTTCCTGGTTTTCAGAGCAGGGCTTCTGGCCCGAGTCAAGGAGACGCCGATGTCCAGTGACAGCTACACCAGTGGCATCTCACTGGCCTCTCCTGTCATTTGTTTGCCCCACTCTGCCAGGGCATCCACGGCACGTTACTCCTAAGAGCTGGCAATTAGGGAACTGAGTCAACAACACTTACATGAATCGACCTTATGAAGCACCAAGCATTACATTGGTGTTAAACATACCTGTGGGCTGCAGTGACTCTTCCTTTTTCTTAAATAGGCCTCAAGGTCACAGAAACAGATTCAAGTCCAAAATTTTTTCACTCAAGACCAGACAACTGATACAACTGTTCTGCTGTTCTGTTCTACAAACTACCCCACCTACAGAAGACTGGTTCTGAGCTCCTTCTACCTAGGGCTGTGGAAGTCTTGGGTTCCTGGCTCTCATCGCCCGGTTTTTGCTTGCTCTGTAGTCAGAGCTGCCACCATACACACACAGAGATGAATGCAGAAAGAAAGACGGTGCCAAGAATCACGAGGCCACCACCACAGTGGGTTCGCTTCTTTAGATTATTAGTGTAGGAAATAAACAAATGCACACATTAAACTAAAGAATCAAGCCCGCTTCTTAGCAGCTAAAGCCACAGGTGCAAACCATTAAATAGGACACCAATGACAACAGTTACATGCAAACTCAATTAAGACAAACATTTCTAAGCAAAAGGCTTACATCTTTTGAGCTTCCTCACACATTTATGAGTTTGTCCAAAGCACCATACTTCCTGGGTCCCTACCTCCTAACAAGCATGCTAACCAAAGCCTTCCCTCAGACTCAATACAGGATTCTCTGAGTGTCCTTTCTAGGCATTCTGCACAGTACCGAGCAAGAAAAGGGGTCACTGTCAGTGACAATGGTAATCACACACCTGCCTCCTGGAGCCCAAAATGGAAGTTCAGCAAAATGGATGCACTGTTACAAAAATCCTCAAAACTCACCTCTCCAAATAAAAATATTTTACACTAAAAAAGAGCACTCAGAAGAGTGGCTTAAAACAAAAATACTTTGCCCTGGTTACCAATCTGCCCATCATCCACTTCTCATAATGTAAAAACCTGTCTCCAATCTCATTAGCATTTCAAGGCTGGGAAACAATGCACAGGAGGGGCAGGAAGCCTGCTTTGGTTGTTGGCATCACTCATTAGAAGTTCAGGATACAGTTCAAACCAGGACCAGACCCCACATCCCTCCAGAATGATACGGCTTTGCTAGCACCTTTCCAGCACACAGAGGAAAAATCTGTTTGGCTAACAGTCATAGAGAACCGGAAGGGAGTAAACTCCTTGATGTGACAGCAGAACTTGGGGCTTCTCAATCTGGACTAAATATTTGGTGGAAATTATTGACAGTCACTATCTTGAGCATTGATGGAGTGGTGAGTGACATTTCTGGCCTCTACTTACTAGATGCTAGTGATCACTCCAGCTGTGACAAGCCAAATGCCTTTAGACTTTACCAAATGTCGCCTGGGGAGACAAGATCACTCCCAGTTGAAAACGACTGTGAAAACGAAATCAATGGTGTTGCACTTTATTCTTCTCTAACAAGGGTGTCCAGCCCTTCAGCACTGTGACATGATGTCATCTATAAACCACGCTAGGCCACCTTCATAGTTATCCTGGGGACACATGTATCCCATGAGTTACAAGGAAGACACAACCTTCAACACCAATCACTATAAACAGTAACCTCCAAGATCTTAGCATATTACTAGAAACATTTGCCATTTCAGAAGAGGGACCTACATACAATTCGATAGCAAGTTAAGGTTCAAAGTAGAGTTCCCAGGCCTTAACTACAGCAAAAGTGGCTTCCTCAGCCACTCATGTACCAGACTTCCTCTCTCTTCCTATAAAGGCATTTTCTTCAAAGTCAACAAAATTTCATTCTAATGACATGACAGCTTTTTTTTTTTAAGTCTTCCTTTTTTTATTTTTTGCATTTACTTATTTGGCGGGGGGCGAAGGGGAATACCACAGTACACATGGGGAGGTCAGAGGACAACCATCATATGGTTCTAGTGTCATAGGCTTGTGAGCAAGCACCTTTACTGAGCCATCTCAATGACCTTCCAACTCTTTTCTTGATCCTTCTACAGCAGACGGCAGTTTCCCTCAATTCTAGAATAATCTTTATTATCCTCCAATTCTGACCACTTCTTATTTGAGCAATCCTTTTTTTATTATATACTGTCAAGTCCAGAGCAATGCATTCTTAACTACTGAGATTGTAATCAAAGTATGTCATTCACTGGAGCCTACAGACCCAAGGTCTATGGCACAAGAAATCCTCAAGGCTACAGACACTCTGCAGAATGCCAGGAACACATTAGCCCCCATCACAGGAAGATGGCTTTATGTTTCAATGCCACCCAACCTAGTTAAGCCCACATACACATTGTTATAATTTTACTGCTTCAGCATTTCATAGGAGTGAAGATCAATTGTTCCCATGAAAGCTAAAAGATGAGCTACTTCAAAAACAAATGGACTCACATTTACAATTCTGTATCCACAAATCTTTAGGTTTCTTTTCAAAGGAATGAAAAATGGAATCTGTAATTAATTATGAATATGCTTTATTCAAGGAGGAAGAAACTATTCTCAGGGGAAAATTCTATACCTGTTTTCAAAATATCATTTAATAAGTATGTATGTTCAATTTAAAATAAAATATACCATACATTCATGAATCATTTTTTGATTCCTAACTTAAAGAAACTTTCTCCAAAAAAAAAAAAAAAATCAGAATCCCACTGAACCATACAGCAAGAGGGTTCCTACCACATACAAAAACATTCTGGCTTGGGCCATCCATCACACCATCTTTCTGGATTGCTCCCTGGCAGCATTCTCCACCACACTGCTAACTTCAAAACCTGCACAGCTTTCACAACCTTAGGAATGCCCAGTTCCCTTGTTTTCATCCAGTTCGAGCTCCAGTCTGCAGAACTAGGGTAAGCATGTGCGTGAATGCTTCCTGCGGCCTCATTAACATTGAAAGCTTCCCTTCATCTCTGGTTGAGTCCCAGCTGACTCCTCACACGGCATATTCAAAGATGTTACCTTGTCTTCAGAAACACAATTTCAACAGCTTTATAATCACTGTCTATGTGTGTTACTTGTATTCAGGGAAAACATCCCTTTTCAGAAAAGCACAGCCACCCAAACAACAGCCCCTCATAGGTAGTTTCAGCCCCCAAATAATGTTCTGGAATATGCACCCAGCTGCCAGCTAAGCAATCCCATGGCCCCATCTATGCTGAAAATTAAAATATGGAAAGGTTAAACATTTACAATATCCCCTGTCTGAAACAGTGTGGTACAGCCATGGAATATTATATACCAATTTACAGATTTATTTTATATAATACACAAATATTTCATAATAACTATGTGAATGTTTAAATGAAAAAAAGAACATAAAACTATACTTACGTGTCATTGTATTTTTATATCCATACAGGAAAACCCAGTTGGGAAAAAAATAAAAAACTGTGACAGCAACTGCTTTGCACCAGTTCAACAATGCGCGACTGTTCCCCTTTCCAGGTTTCTAGAGTAGTCTTTATTTAATGGTCGGGGAGCCTCAATGTGATTTCAAATCAAACCAGAGGCAGGTGTGCTACATCATGGGCAAAACAGGAATGTGGGGGTCCACGAGGGCCAAGTTCCTATGCTTGGCCTTTGTGATTCAATGAGATAACATGTCCAAAGCATCAGTGCCCCCAACAAGCAAGACACAGTCCACAGCAAAGATCTGCCCCCTCCCTAGACGTGACTTCAACTCCCAACCCACCTGAGAGGCACCTCTATAAATCAGGGTAAATCAAGACATAGATGTAACTGTTAACGTCACGTTCCAGCAAACCATAAGAACTAGAAATTAAATTTTCTTTAACTTGTTGGCTAAATTAACATTATTATTATAGTTCTATTTTTCTCTCAGGACATGGTGACAGAGAAAATGAACTTAGTATTCCATAATGCAAATGCAGTCTACACGGATATTAAGATGGGTTAGCAGCAGAGACAGCACAACTTCTCTAAGCTATATTTAAAGGAAAGAATCCGCACATGTGCCATACAATGATCTGTCTCCAGTACTTTTCATGCATCCTGCCAAACAACACTTTCATCCTATCAGTCCTCCACCTCCACACCCAAATCTTTCCCCGCTGCCTCCTTCAGTTCTAAATGCCTGTGTCAGGATGCTCCAGGCAAGGTGACAGAGGACACCACTGCAGGTTCTGACGGGAGAACAGACCTGAATCCCAAGCTGAGCAGTGAAAACACCCAGTCCCAGCCAAGGATGCTGGACAGCAAGCAATCCAAGGATGCTGGCCAGCACTGCTCTCTCCTTCCCTCCCGGTTCTGATCTCCAGGGTACAGACACCAGCTTGGCAAACTTGTGTGTTTTCCTCTCACAGATGCATAAAGTGAATCCATGATGGTGTTTATTAAAAATAATGATGACAAATCTCTACATTTCCTGACATGATACCTTTAGCTTTTTTAAAGGCTTTTTTTTTTTTAACGTGCAACATGCAGACTAGACATATAGTTCGATGGTAGTGCAGTTACCTAGCATGCACAAAACCCTGGGTTGAATCCCCAGTGCCACCAAAAGTGTACAATAACTAATTTTTTTTTTTTTTTTTTTTGGTTTTTCGAGACAGGGTTTCTCTGTGTAGCTTTGCGCTTTCTGGACTCACTTGTAGTCCAGGCTGCCTCCAACTCACAGAGATCCACCTTGCTCTGCTCCTGAGTGCTGGGATTAAAGGCGTCCGCCACCACCGCCCGGCAATAACTAATTTTTTTTAATCCAGTTTTTTGTAACGTCTATAGAAGAATTTTTCAGGGCTAGGGAAGATGGCTCACTATGTAAAAGCACTGTCCATGCAAGTGAGGACCTGAGTTTGGACCCCTAGAGCCCATAAAAACCAGACACAGTGCAAGCCTCTGTGATCCCAGCACTTCTACACTGAGACAGGAGATAGAGACACGAGAATTGCAACTCACAGGCCAGCTCACACAGTGAAAACAGAGACCAGGTCTCAAACAAGGTGGAAGGTGAGGACCGACACCCGATGTCGGCCTCTGACCTCCACAAGTGAACCATGCCACACACAAATGAATGTGCGCTCACACAGAAATCTACCAAGTTCAATTCTTTCTTGGGGAGATCTGGAGTTTCTTTATTAGTCTGTTTTCCTGGAATATTATTTTTAGTTTTATGACGACCTTACATTACTTTTCAAATCAAAAATATTGTATGCTATAATACGGGGAAGCCTTGAAAATACACTGAAAGAAGCCAAACACAAAAAGGCCACATAATACAAGATTCTGCTTATATAAAATGTCCAGAACACAGAAAGTCACAGAAACCATGCCGCTGTGGCCGTGAGGGGAAGGGGGTGGGGGTTAATGGGACTGGTGGTTCAGAACTACCAGTATGACTCAGGTTTCTCTCAGAAGTGATGGACATGTTCTTGGATAGGAGGTAATGATGATATTGGGCATATAAAACCCACTCAACTGCAGGTTTTAAATGGCAAGAAAGATATCACCTTCCGTAAATCAGATTAAACCATCATGCTACTTAAAATGGGATCTGAGACAAGCAGGAACAAGTACTACAATGTGGCGTTTAGTCTGGTTCCACCTCCAGCAGTCTCCCGACCTTCTGACTTATCAGCTGTGTGATCGCAGTAATTAACCACTCTGCGGAAGGGAGACAGGGCCTCTCTTAAGATGTTGGTGGAGGATTAAAGATACAGAAGGACCTTAGAGCAGCATGTAACACGCAAAATGCCATGGTAATATCAGACGCCTCGTGTTGTTGTTAGCATCTGTGCTGGGAAAGATATGAAGGATGAGCATGGAGCCAACCATGAGCCAATATCCAGAAAACCTCTCACGGCCATTATATTAAAACCTTGGTTTTAGCCTCTTGCCAAACAATTTCTAGAAAATTACGATAGAAAATCAAAATATAAAACAATATATGGAAAATCTTTTCCATATCTACATTTTTGTTGTTGTTGTTGCTGTTGTCTTTGGTTGTGTTTTGACAGCAGGTCTTGTGTTGCCAGGATTGTCCTGGAATTCTGAGGCTTGAGTTATCCTCCAGCAACAGCTTCCCAGTACCTAGGTCCATCCACACATGCCTCAACATCAAAACATGCTCATCTTTTCAAACACCAACCTAAAGTATCCATCTGTTAGGGAGTAATTAAATAAATGGTTGATTTAAAAAATTACACAGATATTACAGTATGCGAAAGACCAGTGGTCTGGAGAGATGATTCAGTGGCTAAGAATACTTGAGGCTTGTGTAGGGGACCAGGGTTCAGTTTCCAGCTTCCATGTCAGGCAGCTCATAACCATCTAACTCCAGCTCTAGGGGATCTGACACCCACATATGAACTCCATGGGTACAAAGACATACATACACATACACACACACACACACACACACACACACACACACACACACACACACGCAGAGAGAGGGGGGGGGGGAGAATAATTCATTAAAAAAAAAAAAAAGACCAAGACCCACCATGAAGTAGAAAAAAGAAAAGCAGGATAAAAATGACACATGGTTATACTCTCATTTTACTTTACGAATGCATTTGTTTACATACATGTTTTAGGATTTTTCAAGTACAGTTAATATACTGCCACCATCAAACATTTTCCAAAAGTTAGTAAATCTGACATACAAATACTGGCATCTGGTTCTATTCCTAGCCTCTGTCCCTTAGTGTCTGTAATACTAAGAAGAATAGGAGGTGGCCAGAACCCAAGAACTCACCCACAGAGACAAAAAAAAAAAAAAAAAAAAAAAATCTGTATAAAAACAGACTGCAAATTGGCACTAGAAAGCATGGTATTAACTGCTTTAAAGGAGAGGAAACACTTTTTTGATAGGGTCTTACTGTGTAGTTCTAGCTAACCTGGAATTTGCTACATTGACCAAGTTGTCCTCAAACTTACAGAGATCCATCTGCCTCTGTTTCTTGAGTGCCATGATTAACCATTTAAAAATAAATAAGTAGATGTGAATAGAAATGAAGTTTAACAATAAATGAAGTCACCTAACAAACAAAATGTATAGACTGAAAAAAGTTTATGACTTAAACATATAATTCTAAAACACAAGAGCACTATGCCAAGTTCGTAAACCCCTGATCTCTCTCTAGAGAGGAGCTAATAAGAGAATTAATAGTAACAAATAAAAATAGTTCTGTTACATATTTAAAGAAATCTAAATGGGTTAAAGTCACCACCTCACCAAACTTAAAAAGAAATTTAATTTTTTTAATCCATTAAAGAATCTACATATGTATGGAAAAATTTTAAGATAACAAATATCAAATTAAATGAAGGTGGCTTGCTGCAATAGAAAAGGGGAGATAAAAATGTTGAAGAAATGGAAGACGGGTGGGTCAGACACCCATCACTGCCTGCTAATCCAACCCTTACCTCTTGGTTGCCTTTTCTATAACACAGGAAAGCTCCCACTGCCCCTCACAGCCAGACCCAGGTCTCTGAACCTCTCTCTTCATTTCCCGGTGTCGCCAAGCTAATTACGGTCACTCTGCTCATCATCTCCTTACTAGAGCAGGGCTTTCTTCCTAAAATTCCAAGAACACTAACCAATACAAAGGGAGACAAAAATGATGACATGTTGACAGAACCGTGTATAAACTTTAAAAAGAAAAAGAAAAGGGGGGAGGGGAGATAGCTTGGCATAGTGGTGCAAGTGCCAGGGAGGCGAAATCGGTCCAGCCTTGGCTACATAGAGAGAACATGCCTCATGCATGTAAGTCAGTATCAGAGCACCTTGCCTGCAGGGTCCTCCTTCCCATCAAGCATCACAAGAACACAATGAAAAACAGAAATCTGATGAATTATGTTAATAGCTGACTAAGACAATGATCACATCTACTGGAAACAATCCAATCAGAAAAAAAAGAAAATCCAGAAAATGCTATTATAACTGAAAAATAAAAATGTCACAAAAAGCATAAGTATAAAAAAAAACAAAACAAATTATGAACAAAGAATGTATATTCTAAACAAAAAAAAAAATCTATGAAAGACCTATTCATATTGAAGTTTCAATATTTTACTAATAGGAGGCTGGGGGCTGGTCAGTAGTAAGTGTTAGAAACATGAAGGCCTCGATTCAGATCCCCAGCACCCCATACAGCAGTTGAGTAGCATCAGTAACACAGCATGGAGGAAGGGGGGAGGTCATCCTGCTTCACTGCCTAGCCACAGCCTCACAGTGATCCCAGATCAGACCCTGTCTCAACAATTAGCAGAAAGTGACTGGGGAGACACTCTACATCCACCTCTGGCTCCACACACAGACTGTCCCTATGAACATGGACACATTTGTACTAACACACACACACACACACACACACTGACTGAATGCACATACTACAAAGAAATAAAGAAATAGCTCATGGTAAGACACATGCTGCTCTTCCAGTGACTGGATTCATTCAACACCCACATCACAGCTACACTGCCTGTAACTACAGCCCCATGGGATACCACACCCTCTTCTGGCTTCTGTGGGCACCTACATGCATGTGCACATACACACATAGAAACAAAAATAAAGCAGACCTTCAAAAACTAAATTAAATCTTTCCCTTTATGGGAAGCCAGTTTAGCAGAGCTGGGTTCATAAAGAAAATAGAGACAGAGGTGCAGACAAATGGAAAATCAGTAAGGAAATATCAGATACACAAAGTGAGGGTGACTGCGGAAAGATGTAAGACTTCAGCTAGAGAATGTGGGCGCACTCCTGCAACTCCCCCTCCTGAAACTGAGAATTTTTAGTAAAATGACAATTAACATGGAAACTGAGAAGACAACTTCTTTTCCTACAGTGTAAATCTTTCATAAAATTTGTTTTCATACCATGTGTCAATATCCACCTACTTTTAATATACTCAAATCTAGGAAATCACCAGCACATTCTCAGACCATAACACAAAATCACTAAGCAAACTAACACACCTCAGTTCATGTACTTTATAACCATAAGTGGGATGTAACCATAAATGCCTTAGTATTTAAAAAATAGAATGTAACAAATTTAGAAAGGAAAGGAAAAAAGAAAAGGCAAAGTGTAAAAAGAGGACGTGCCAAAGCGAAATGAAGAAAATGCAGGGAAAATAAATATGATACGACTATCTTTAGGGAATTTTAAGGAAAATGTTATAACCAGATAGTAGAGTAAGTTTCAAAGATAAAGAAGAGGTGGGTTCAAGAACAGGGTTAAGAACAGGAAGAAAAAAAAAATCCTGAGTGAAGCTTTTGCCTCCCTGAAAACACTACACTGGCAACTGACAATCAACTCCTTCCTTTGGAAGAGTAAGGAGAAGGAAGGGAACAGCGCACAGCACACGGAAGGTCACACACAAGCCGAAGGGTCACACACAGGCCGGAGGGTGTGCAGGCAGGAAAGTACAGAAGCAGATCGCCATCCAACCTGGTGATGGTGATGAGGAGGGTCCGAGATCTCAGCCTCCTCCAGGCCCTCGATCCCACATTAAGTGCGCCACAACTCATCCATCTCTAGAAGGAGAGATCCAGGGGCTCTGGCAGACAACACACAGGAAGCAGGCTAGCTGCTGAAGGACAATGAAGGTGCCATGCCTTAATCCTCGCTGACCCACTGTGGCTATGTGGCAATGAGGGCCCAAAGTTGCCGGTATCTCCAAGTCTAGAAGAGGCTGAAATCCAGATTTCAACGGTTAACAACCAATGCAACTTTTTTAAACACCTTATAGGCTAAACAAGTGTCTCAATCTCCACGTATTTTTTTTACCATACTACCCATTTCTCCTCCGCGTCTTCCTGGGCAATTCCAGGCTTTGCTCTCTAAAACCTCAAGGCCATGTGAACTTCCTCACGAGACTCCCATGTCTTCAGAACAACCTTTCGGATTGGCATCGAATGCCTGCAACTGACATGGTGGCCACCTGTGCCTATCTCGTACCAGCATCACAATCTAGGGCAGTGTATTAGTTCCTGTCCTGTGGCTGTAACAAAATACCCAACAGAGCAGCTTAACGAAGGACTTATTCTGGCTGATAGCTCAAGGGTTCCATCCGTCTGTGGGTCGTGGGGTGGAAGTTCGGGTAGCAAAGGATTAAGAGAGCTGTTCATGCGCGATGGCAGTGGCGCGAACCTTTAATCCCAGCACTCAGGAGACAGAGCCAAGAGGATCTCTGTGAGTTCGAGGTCAGCCTGGTCTACAGAGCAAGATCCAGGACAGGCACCAAAACTACACAGAGAAACCCTGTGGGGGGGGGGGGCGGGGAAGGGGGGCGCTGTTTACAGGCATCTCCAGCCTGGAAGTAGAGATCGGTGAGTGCTGGTGCTCAGCTTCCTTCTCCTCTAGGAAATGATGCCTCCCTCCTTTAGGACAGGTCTTCCTACCTCAATTAACCTAATCAAGCTAATCCCTGACAAGTACCCAGGAGCATCTCTAATCTAGGTAACCCCTCACAGTTGCCCAGGTTTGTCTCCTAAAGTGGCAAACGTTATTGGACAGCACGGGCAATCCTCCTGAAATCCCACCTCCACTTTCCCATCCTGTGCCTTTTCTAGAACCATTCCCTCAACCTACAGACACCCATCCCATCTCTCCTCAGATGCCAAGTTTATTTGATCGTTACACCACTCTGCAAATAAATATGCAGTGGACAACTGAACTATGTCAGGTGCCATTCTAGGGACAGTGTGATTTAAGTGAATAAAACAGACAAAAATACCTTCGATGTGGAACTTATAAAGAAGAAAAACAGCATGATGGACAATAGGGTGGAGGAGGAGAGAGATTACAGAAGGTGCTGAAGGCAGCCATGTTGGAAGGCAAATACTTGAAGGAGGTGAGGGGCTACATGACTTGGACCAGAAGGTTCCAGAGGAAAGGAACATCAACAGCAAAGGCCCCAGGGGAAAGTGCCCCTGGTGTTTCCAGGTGACCTTCCACTACCTGTCAAGGTCTGACTCAAATGCCCCTCACCCTAATCCCCACCGATCAGGGCTGCCATTCCTCAGCTCTGTTTGCAAACCTTCCTCCAGGCAGTCTGTGCAGGGGACCTCCCTTTCTGAAGGCACACAAGAGTGACAGGTGAAGAGGAACTGGGTGGTGCAAGGGGAAGCGGAAACTATAATCAGAACATATTGTATGCAAAAAAATCTATCTTCAGTAAAAAATGATAGTTTTGTGTTAACCATTTTAAGTATATAAACGCACGTTCTCTTCCCAACAGCTCACCCAGACCTCTTCTCTGTATAGGACTCTGGGGAAAATAGTTCCCTGTTTTCTTCAATAAACCACACTAACAATCCAGTTACCTATGATGTCGTGTTCCTTTCGGGAAAGCAGAGGTCTGAAAAATACTGGTAATGTTTCCTGGGGAATCCAAAACTGTTTCTGTTGTCTTGATCTCAAATCTAATTCATTCAAAGGCAAATCCTTTCCATCTCTTCCCTTTATCAAGTCTTTCTAAGCATTTCACAAAATAGCTTTTCATATCTGTACTTCTTAATCTGAGGAACATTTATTAAATTACACTCACAAGTACTGTTGGTATAAACAGGTTTGAGAACAAACAGACCTGATTCTTGGTAGGCAAGGGAAGTAAATGGCACACAGGTAAAAATGCAGCTGATGGAAGAGTTTTATCGCCTGGATGTGTGTTGTGAACCTTCCTAAGTATAGAGACTGGCTAACTTGAGATGTCAAAATGAAGGCCAGGAGAAGACTTTTAAAGAGGTATTTCCATTCACCAAATAAGATTTACAAACGACCAGTAAGTACATAAAAAGATGTTTAACCTCATTTGCCATTGGGAAAATGCAAATCAAAACCACGCAGACACACAATTTCACACCCACCAGGATGGCTGTAATCAGATAGACAGACACAAATGCTAAGGAGCAACTGGAACCCGCACGCATTGCCAGTGAGAATGTAAAGAGTACAGAAACTTCAGAGCATAGTTTTGCAGTTCCTCGATAAGTAAAAGATACGAGTCACTATGTGAGCCACCAACTTCATCCAGTGTACCCCCCAGAGATGGAGACAGCAGAAATGGATGCACAAATGCTACCACAGCCATGCGACAGAATACTAGTCAGCCCTAAAAAGGAATGTAGTTCTAATACATGGATGAATGTTGAAAAGACCGTATTAAGTAAAAGAAGTTGGATACAGCGGATGTCATAAGGTGGGATTCCACTTCCTTGTATGTCCAGAATAAGCAAATCCACAGTGACCCAACACAGACTGGTCGCAGCCGGTGGCTCGGGAGAGGGAATGGCTGTCAACAGCAGAAGGTTTCTTTTCGGGATGAAAAAAATGTTACAGAATTAGTGGCAATTTTGTTACTATACTATTCTTACTGTACTTTTTTTTTTATTCTAATTAGTGTTAGTAGTCAATAAAAGCTTATTGACTGGGGGAGAGGTAGATCCAGATGCACTAGGTAGGAATTTCCAGTACATGTTTTGTAAGAGGATCATCCCCCCTACTCTGACTACTCTGAGGGTAGGGATGGCCTCTCATACACTTCCCTTAATGTCTGGTATGTAAACTACCCAGACTCACTCAAGGTGCACTAAGTAAATTAATTAATAATATTTTACATATCAGAGACCTCAAACAATACACTAACTAGAAAACTCATTGTCTGTGCCCCAGAATTCTGAATGACCACTGACAAGGCCCTTCCATTAACCTGACATCTACGCAGTCTATTTGTAAGGCTCTTACCACCACATACCACCTAGAGGACCCACTTCTAACTTTCCTGACATTTTTTAAACCCAGTTCAAATTCTCCATCTTCTGTCTATCACTGAATGACACTTGCTGGTCTGTGCTTTCTCCTTCTTTAACCACACTCCCTGACCTAGAAATGTTTCATATACTTAGCCTCATTTGTTTTTCCAAATACCCATAAAGCCCCCAAAGCCAAAAAGGACCACCCGCTCCTATTACGAGTAGGGGGAACTGTTATCTAAGGTTATCCAGTCTCTTGAGCTTAAGTTCATCTTTACAAATGTCACATAATGGCTACAATTTTTCTCTTTGGATAAACAGAGAGCTTCCTCATAAATTAGATGTTTAAAGGCTAACTATAAATAAAAAGATGTAAGATCAAAGAAAAACAAAACACTAAAGCCAAAGTCCAGAGTGAGTGGAGCACTGTGCAGAGACTAATAAAAAGAGCTCACACAGATGAGCGAGGCAAAGGCCTGCAGCTTAGGGAAGATGCTCCCAGGACGGCACAGGCTGCCTTAAAGGAGCATGCTCTGAGCTTAGGGCTCCGACGAAGGGGAGAATACCTAAGGTAAGTGGCATGCACCCTGAACAGCCGCAGAACATAGAGCCCACTCCAAAATACATTTCCTGGGCAAACCAACTGTGCTCAGTGATACTGAGAAAAACTTTCAGACCATGCTTTAAAAATACTGCTAAATATTTACATTATCTTGATAAGAAGCCAGAAGACCAGAAATTAAAGAACACACCCTCTGTTTAAAAAAGAAAGGGGGGTCACATAGATACAGAAAATTGTCTATGGGTAAACTTGTGACCCAGATGCTGGAATTTTCTAGAATGGGGGGGGGACATTCAAATTCCTTATGAAAGCATGTTCTATATATAGGGCATTTGCTTCTCCACTAGAATGGAAAAATGGAGAAGGGCACAGTCTAACAAGATGGAAAATGTTGAACACCAAAAGCTTGAAAAATCTATTGAACTCACAAAGGGATGCACAGCTTGAAAGTTGGGTTAACTAACACTCAAGAAACTTCCAGTAAAACCCTGCAGGACCCCATCCTTCCCATAATCTATATAACTTCTTTTGATTAAAAAAAAAAAAAACCATAGACTCATCTTCATATTTACAAATGCCACAAAGCTCTGAGTAACCCAGCACACACAGTCTGACAGACTCAGGCTCCATTAAAGATTACATAAGTCTGAAATAATGGACCAAAGAAAAACAACAGGGAGTCCATGGCCAGTATTCAGATTTTAAAGCTCAAATCCATCCTGGGTTAACTTCAGTTTACATGATAACACCAGGGTGTGCAATCTCAAGCTGTATTAACACATATGTATAGTGTGCCCATACTAGATTGCTACAGTTCTCAAATTTGTCAACTAACATGTGTATTTCCCTTGTGAATCTCTTCTTCATCCCAGACAGTTCTAACAAAAATCTGCCAATATGTACTGGAGAGATGGCCCAGACATTAGGAGAACTTGCTGCTCTTGCAGAGGACCTGAGTTCAGTTCCCAGCACCCACATGGTGGATAGCTCAGTTAAGGGGAATCATCTTCTCCTGCCCTCTTCTGGCCTCTGCAGGCTCTGCATGCATGTAATGTACATACATGCAGGTAAAACATATAAAATAAAAATAAAATATTGGTTCATTAAAAAAGAATCTGCATATATCATTTAGTTAAACTAGTTTTAGATCTAGAATTATTATTAAAGTATACATTATCCCATGAAAACATTTGAACAGTCTAATTTACTTGCATTTATATCAGTGGCAAACATTCCTAAAGGAAGCTGTTGAATCCAAGTCTGTTTTAATTGAGGAAACTAAGAAAAAACAAGCAATTTTCCCCAAATGAGAGCTATGCAGCAATGGCTATGGCCTTCAGATGAGCCCCTCTTCCCCACACCCCGTGAGTGTCCAGTCCCCTGTGCCCTTTCTAAACACTTACCTGTGCACTAAAGAATCAGAAAGAGCACACACAAACACCCATCAACAAACACGATGCTTTGCTAAGGACAAATGAGGTTAGTCAACACCACACACACACACACACACACACACACACACACACATAACCATAACACACAAGTAAAATATTTTGACATAGTGTGATCACCTACAAATGATAACCATTATTTGCTGCCTCAAAACAGCCACTCTGATTTACAAACAGCTTATATTCTTAGATAAAGACTGATTGCTTGCTATAAAGCATTATCTCATCCCAACAGCTATTAGAAAAATAGAAGAGATTTTTATGGGTGGAAATGCTTTTAATGGATATGCCATTGTTAACAGTTCTCAGACCCCTCCCCCCTCATAAAACTTACCATGTGAAAATTACTAAAGAGGTGTTTGGTGTTTGGGCTTCCCCCCCCTTAAAAAACAAACAAACAAACAAAAAAACCTAACCAGCAGGCCAGCATAAACCCTCTTGTCCCTAAGTCCCTGTCCCATACACAAAGCCCCTTCCAGAACCCCCAGGGACAAGGCTGTCTGGCAGGCGGGCTAGCAGGCCCCCAGTGGCTCTCAGGTGCACTCTCCTCCCCACTCCAACCCTAGTTAAAAGAACCAAGAACCGGGCTGAGGAAGATGCAAGCCCCAGTGAGCAGGGGCTGGCTTATGAGGTCTGCTGGGCCAGCTGCTGGAGCACCTACCCTCCCCCAAAGAGAACCTGGAAGTCTCTCCTTGCCCCAGGGCCTGAATCTCCCGGCTCCTCGGGGACTCCTTCAGAATGGATGGGGGAACTTTCACTGCCCGGCCCCCTCCTCCCCCGTGTCATCCATTAAAACCCCAGCAAGCTCTTTGTTTCCAACAGCTGTGGGAGGGCAGGCAGCCTTGGAGAGAGGGGAGAGGTCACTCACTCCCTGGCTCCCCTGGCTGCCAATCTCCAGGCTGTCCTGCAAAACACACACAGCACCATTCTCTCTCTTTCCACACCACTTTAATTAACCCGGGGTTACACTAGCAACACAGGGCACTCTCTGAGACCTAATTACCTCTCATACCCAAATCCCACACAAGATGACTCCCTAGCTCCCTCCCTCCGTCAAACTGGGTTCACTACTGGACTCTCTCCCTCCTAAAGACGTACTCCAGAGTGGAGACCTGAGCCCCAGGCTTTGTCCATACACAACGTACAAAACACTTCCTAGGTCCTCCTGGGACTCCCACTGCCCAGATTCACAGTGGACAGCGCAAGCACCACTGCGCCCCTGAACCCAAAGGACAAACATAACCACTCCTTCCTTTTACCCATATGACCTCTCTGAGAACCCGGGTGCCCTAAGGAAGCACCCCCACCCACCCACCCACCCAACACATGGTCAGTCCTCAGGCCCTTATCCTCAGTCCCCCAGATCATCACCATCTCTCACACACACACACACACACACACACACACACACACACACACACACACACTCCCCTTGAAGCCTGGCCGTCCTCCCTCCCTCGAGGCTTCACAACACTTAACACGCGCTTCCACGAGCACACCCACGATCACTGCTCCGCCTGGCGGAGCCTCACCTGCTCACCACGCCGCAGGGGCCGCCCTCGCCCGGCCACTCGACACCCACGGACTCACGCACGGCCACTCCCCATCCCCAACGCAGGTCCCCAAGCCCCCACCACGAACTCGCGTCCTGCCCCGCAGCCCGGCTCCCGGGACTCCCCGGCACGCAGATCCACACCGGGTCCTCCCGCGGCCCAGAGCGGCGGAAGGGAGGAGCCCCAGGGGCGGGCGCCCGCCGCCCCTACCTGAGCAGTTGATGCTCTTGCCTCTGCCTCCGGGACAGTCCCCGCCACCGCCCGCGGGCTGGTTGGACGCGCGGCTCTCGGGCAGGCAGAAGGCGAAGAGCAGAAGCACCGACGTGTAGCCGCAGACGGCGAGCGGGGGCGCGGCCGGTAGCCGGAGCGGCGCCTGGGCGCCCATGCTGTCGCGGCCGCACGGCGGGGAGCGCAGGGAGCGGCAGGCCGGGCGCACCGGCCCCGCGCCGCCTCCTAGCAGCCGCGCTGCCGCCCGGGGCAGCCTGGCAGCATCCCCGCCAGGCCCCGTCCCTCCGCGCTCCGGACGGCCTCGCTGGGGGACCCCGGCGCGGGCGAGGGGCGCGGGCGCGCGAGGGCAGGGAGCGCGCCGCGTGGGGGACACGGAGCGGGGCGCGCGCGGGGGGCGCGGGGCGGGGACGGGCACAGCCTCTCGCTCGCAGGCTAGCCTTCCCTTTGTGTCCGCGCGGCCGTCGCCGCCGCGTCACAAAGACCCCGGCCCGCCCGGTGAGGGGCGCGTGACGGAGCCGCGGGCGGGGAGGGAGCGGCGACCCCGCCCCGCGCACACCCCCGGCGCCGAGCTCCGCCCCTCCCGGGGAGCCATTGTTCCTGAGGCGGGCGGGGGCGCGGGCCGGGGTCGCCGATCCCTCCGGCTGGGTTGGCCGGGCGCTGCCGAGGATGCCCGCCGAGAGCGCCCCGGGACCCGAGTCTCAGAAGCCCTTTGTGAGCCTTTCCCACGCGCCTTCTCACCCTGCACGAGCTCAGGTGGTCTTTCGTGTGTTTTCCAGGTGGAGGTAAAGGCAAAGGTGACTTGTCCAAGGTCAGTCACATCCCAAGAAATGGGCAGGATCTGGATTGGTACCCGAGTTCTCACTCCAGCTGTGCACTTCTCCAGGGGAATGGCTTAATCCCCAAGACTCACCGGACCACCGGGTTCCTGGATAACTACATCCCCTGGCTGAATCTTAAAAGTGCCTTACCCTTTCCACACATAATAGCAAAGATTTAGAGCGGATTTGCTATATCCAAGGCCTAGAGGAAGCTCTTAGCCTGCTTTCTCTCCAGTTCCTTTTCACAGCCTTACAAAGGAGTTTTCATTCTGATCTTTCCCAAATGAGGAAGTTGAGACCGAGAGTCTCCCAGCGATCTGGCGCCCAGGCCCAGTGAGTGCTTGGCGGGCCTGCCTCCCCTTGCTAGGTGATAACTTTACTCAGGCAGTAAGATCACAGGCCGAATTCTTGGAAATTTTCTGCCTTTTTTCAGTCTATTACGTTACCCACTTCAGAAGGAATTTTAGAATCCCATTGTAAAATTAAGAAACATGCAAAAAAGCCACTCTAAGACAGCTACAATCTAAATATAAGACAAATACTGAATATAAAAGTCAAGAAGAGAAAGCTGACAAACAGGAAAAGTGCAGACATGAATATATGAGAAGGGTTTGAAGAGTGGAGAGAGATGACTCCGCAGTTGAGAGCATTGGCTGCCCTTGCAGAGGCCTAGGTTGGCTTCCCAGAACCCACACACACAGCAGCTCACAACCCTCTATACTATAGTTCCTGGGGATCCTAGGCCCTGTTCTGGCCTCAAAGGGCTGTGTAGGCACGTGGTACAGGCATTCGTGCAAGCAAAACACCTATGTACATTACAAACAGGTAAATTTATTTTTAAAAATGATTGATAGTCAGCTGTGGTGGTACACGCCTTTAATCCCAGCAGAGGCAGGCCGATCTCTGTGAGTTTGAGGGCATCCTGGTCAGGTAGCACTGTTACACAGAGAAACCCTGTCTCGAAAAACAAAAGATGTAAAGTCACTAGAAATAGAGGGGAAGAATTAAACCACAGAAAAATTTCCCCTTTGAATATTAACAAGCATTAAAAAGATTGCCAGACTTAGTACTATTCGTGAATACATTTTGGAGGGAGGGCAACCTAAGGTGGGGCAACAATGAATCAATGAAGATGTTCATCACAGACTTTATGTAATGGTAAAACACAGCCCCAGTGATCAGCAGTGAGACCTGAAGTGTGATTGTCTTTGTAGGTATTGAGTACAGTTTTTGATGATGATTGGGTTAATGTTTAATGGGATAGAAAAGGGGATACTAATGAGTGTGCGTAAGAAAATCCTGGGGACTGGAAACATGGTTCAGAGGTTGAGTTCGTCCTGCTCTTGCAGAGGACCTGGGTTTGGTTCCCAGCACCCACATCAGGTGACTCCCAACTGTCTGACTCCAGTTCCAGGGGACCTGAAGCACATACATAAACTCATACAGGCACAAGTTAATAAATAATCTTTTAAAAAACAGAAAAGAAAATCTTGTTTTTCTAAAATATGCATATGTACCAGCCTAGAGGAAGGTCAAGACTGCCACACTCCATTACATCACCACTGACTCTGGAAAAGAGGATTCCGAGTAATAATAGGTACTTGTCCTTCATTTTTTTTTTCTGTTGAAGTTTTTCCAATAAAAAAAATTGTCATTTTTAAAACTATTTGCTTTTAAGTTCTACTTCTGTTGTGCTTTTTATCTAAATAAATCTGTGTCTCTAACATTCCTCTATGGTTTGCCTCAAGCCTCAGAACAGTTGCCCTGCACTTTCTAGTGTCCTGAATCAAGAGTGATCCCAGCCCCTTCCTGCTCCGTTACAGCAGAGACCTCCTTTTAAGTCCAGTCTCCCAGCAGCCTCTCTGCTAAGCTTGACTTCATGGATGCTTCTTCCTTGAACAGTATCTTCATGCTCCAAGCCTCAGTCTCCTGCCTTAAATTTCCCTCTGCCTGCTGATCATAGCCCAGGCGAAAATACCAAGAGGACACAATCATAGTTCAGACTGAAGGCAAATAACCCTGGGTCGTACATCACAACCCCATCTGGACCTTTCTCCAGATGAGGTAAGAAAAAGTCAGCACAGATTTCTTCAAAGTGTTCATGTTGTTTTAAAAATATATAATCCTAACAGTTCACACTGAAAAAGATTCTAAGAGAAGACTCTACTCTGGGGAGGAAGGATTTCTCTGACTGTAATCATCCAGCATCAGAAAGGATTTCTCTTTTTATTGTGTGGTCAAAGGAGGAAAAGGATTTTAGAGGTTACATAGAAACCTCATCGCACATTAGTATCTGTGATTCCCAAATAACAGATAACAAAAGGATGTGGGAGTGCTACGTAAAAATCCACCCAGAGAGATAAAGGGAGTGTAGGTTTCTGAATAACACTCCAGACAATCTGGAGGAAGTTTTAGTATCTATTTCTTTTAAATTTCTCTAAATAACTCAGATGTTCTGCCAAGGTTAGAAACCCCTGACCTAACCTTGATCAATCAGCCATTACTCCTCCTTAACAAACAACCGTAAAATTTCAGCATCCTGAGACAAGAATCTTTCCTCCTAAGTCTTAGAGGGGTTGGGCTAGGATCTGGGGCAGACCTGTCTGGCTGGCTCTGCTTCAACTGCAAGTCCAGCAGGGCTGGAATGGAGCAGAGACTTCTCAGAGTCGAAGGTTGTGCAAGCAGTTCCCTCCTGCTGCTTGACCACATCTGATAACATCCCACCAACTAAAGCCACTCCCAGACAGAAATCCCAAATCTAGATGACAGTGGGTAAAAAGTGCTTGCAGTATAAGCATGAAGACCTGGCTTCAGACACACACACACACACACACACACACACAAATGAGTGTGGTAGTGTGTCCTTGTAGCCCTGGGGCTGGGGGTGGGTGGAGGCAGGAGGATCCCCAAGGCTTGCAGCCTGAAGGGCAAGCTCTAGGTTCAAAGAAAGACCCTGTCTCAAAAGCTAAGGTGGAAGGCTGAGAAGGTGGCTCAGTGGGGAAGAGTTCTTGCTGGACAAGCGTGATGAGGACCTAAGTTCAGATCCCCAGCACCAGGTAAAAGCCCGGAGTGGTGACAGGTGTCTGTAACACCAGTGTTAAGGGCAGAGACAGGCGCATTTCTGTAATCCCAGGCCAACCAGACTTGCCGTGCACTGGTTCAATGAGAGACCCTTTCTCAAGGAAATAAGGCACAGAGTGACAGAGCTGGACTTACATCCTCTACCTTCCATGGGCACATCACACACACACACACACACACACACACACACACACACACACCACTACCACCACCACCCACAAAACAATAATGATGCATCATAAAATTTAAAAATAATAAGGGGGCTGGAGAGATGGCTCAGTGGTTAAGATCACTGGCTGCTCTTCCAGAGCACTCAGGTTCAAGTCCCAGCACCCACATGGCAGCTCACAACTGTCTATAACTCCAATTCCAGGGGATCTGATAGCTTCACACCAATGCACATAAAAAAGGGGCCAATAAAGGTATTTTTAAATTAATTAATAAGATAATTACCAATGGAGGAGATACTGGAAGTCAGCCTCTGGCCTGTATGTGCGCGCACACATGCACACACAAGTATACAAAAGAAAGAAGTACAGAAGTGAGCCCAGATGAATGTGGAGTGGATATTTTTGAACCAATACCTATCAGGAATCCTATGATTGAATACCATTGTTATGTGCTTTAAAAGGATATTTTTCAGCTCCACATAATAAACTCAAAAACTTAAAAAGATTGGGGGTGGGGGCTCAGGGTTGTTGTTGTTGTGTTGTTGTTGTTGAAGCCAGAGGCAGGGTCTTCTCCCTGAGTTGGTTTTTGTCCTCAGTAATGAGGCTTGACTCATGGAGAGCAGTCATGTCTTTAGGAAACCTTTGTAAGCACTCCTTGCAGGCTAGGCACCACAGCAGCCTCTGGGGGCAAGAGATAATCCTTCCTGCCCTTGCTGTGTGGGGGCGGGGAGACGGCTGAAAATTAACAGTTACAACACAATGTGATAAATACTAAATATGAACGTGGTCAGGGTGAGGACGGAGAAAATGGCAAATCCTATTCCAGACTCCCAGCCCTGCCAAAATCCTGGCTTTGCTGGACCTCCTGCTGGCTGGTCTAGCTGTATAATGAAGTCCTGATAAACATAATGAGACACCTTGGGGCTGACTAATTGGCCCTGGAAGGAGACAGCCACAATGCTTGAGCCAGAAACAGGGAGAAGGGTTATTTATGGAGGAGCATGGGAACAGCCTGAGATTGGCATCTAACCCAATTTGAGAGTCTAGACCCCACTTCCTAGAGAAAGGGTGTGTGTGTGGGGGGGGTCTTTTAAAATGTGGAAAGAGAAAAAATATTCATTTAGCAAATCAAGACTGAAAGTCTCCCAGTCCCTGGAAGTCCATTGTCCCTGTCCTTAGGAAGTTTAGGGTCAAATATTGACAACACAGTTAACATAAAATATAAAAATAAAATTTCAGCATTACTAACAAATGCTATGAAGAAAGGAGAGTGGAGGAGCCAGCTGAAGAGGAAGGTTCCAGTTAAACAAAGGGTCTGTTAGAACATCAGCCGGTGTTGAATAGACCTGAGTGAACAACTTCCTTGACTCAACGGGTATTTCCTGAGCACTGATTATGGTTTAGGCACAGCTCTGGGTGCAGAGAAACAGAGGTGAAAAACCAGTCACTGCTTTTAGGGGCCCTTATAGTCAAATGGGAAACACCAGATACTAATAAAAATAGAAGACGAAACTGTTGGCTGAAGAAATGGTGATAACTACAGCTCACTGAAGCCGACGCTACACCCCGATAATGTCAGGCACCGTGTATCTTGTCACTGACCCTCCCACCACCTCGTTGGGGTTATATTCATTTCATAGACGAGGAAGCAAAGTCCTAACGAGGTTAAGTACCTGAGACTACAACAGTAAGTTAGAGTCCTCTCATTCCTTCTACCCCAAAGCCCCGCCAGACTACTCACTAGGAGGAGGAGAGCATCATTGTCTGATACAAGATGGAGTAAAGATCGGCACTTTCAAGATGTCAACCAGACTCCTCGCTATAACTAAGAGATGTGATCAACTCAGGTGCCCATCAGATGAACGACTAAAGAAAACATACGTGTTCAAAACATATATGTGTTGTTGTTACTATGGATATGATAATAGTATAGCCTTAAAAACAAATAGAATCCTTTACTTGCAACAGTCGGAACTGGAAGACAAAATGGTAAGTGAAATAAGCCAGACACAGGAAAAGTGCCTCATGTGTTCTCCCATATTTGCACGCTTAAACACATGAACCTATAAGTAGAATAGTGATAATTAGAGATGGAGGAGGAAGCAAGGGTCAGGGGAGGGTCAAAGAGGGTGGTTGGCTATGACTAATACACTCTGCATTCTTGGAAATATTAAATGAAGCTCCATTGATATGTAAAATTAATATAATTTTTAAAAAAAATAAGACTGCAGCTAGGAGCTGAATATGTAGCTCAGTGGTAGAGCACATGCCTAACATGTCCAAGGCCCTGAGCTGAAGGCCCAGAATCAATCTCTTTTTAAATTTTAAACGATAGCCAGCAAAGGGCATGCACAAGCCCTCCTTGGCTCACTACAAGTATGTTGAAAGATTTTGTTAGGATTCTTTGATTGCATGACGCCGAGAAACTTTTGAATACATTGGTACGGACTCCAATGGAAGGTGCTATTATTGTTGCCCACATCCCTCTAATGATCCTCACTTATGTAGAAGGAGACCGGGAGCCAAGAAGGCACTTGCAGACATCTAGTCTAGCTCCACCTGAAGGAGATCAGCCTCCCCACTGTAACCCTGCTAGTCTGAAAGCCTTGTCACCCAAACTGTCCCCATGAGTGGATAGAGGGAGGAGACATCCAGGTCTTCCCACAGGCCTTCTTGTCATTCAGTCGTTAAGCACCTCTAAATTGAGGTTTGTTTGTATTTTATTTCTAGATCTTTCAGCAATCAGAAATTTTCAGCTGTGTTTCAAACAGTTCTCCAATGGTTTTAGCTTATGAAGAATTCTGCCAAAAAAAAAAAAAAAGTTTTTCTAGAAAAGACAATCATAAGTGGAAGTTGGAGTTTTAATGTGGCGATTAAGATTGTACACTGTGGATCCAAGCCATCTGAGTTTGTTCTTAGTGCTGCCAGTCCTCTACCCTGGGAAGGCTTAGATATCATTCTGAGGCAGTTCCATTCCTATCTATTTCATGGGGCTGTGCTAAGGATAAAATGAGCTGATACAGTGCAAAGTGCCTAGAACCATGCTTTGTGCATCACATGTGCTCAACAAATAATTGCTAGAAGTGGAGCGGTATAGTAACTGCCTGATGCGTGTTGGTAACTGTTAGTGGCAGGTACCATTAGCTGTTACCACTTAAGCTAAGAGCTCTGTGTGCATTACCTTATGTAGTACTACCCAAAACCCAAGCAAGGCCCTGGTGTCCTCCAGGCTATAGATGAGAAAACTGGGTTGGAAAGGGTAAATAATTCGCCCAAGTTTACACAGTACAAAGCAGGGTGAGGACCTGGTCTGTCCTACCCTATAGCTAACACTCTGAGTCAAACCCCAAAGAGTTAATAGTCGAGAGCTCTTCTGGGCTGGCCGCCTACTAGAGAAATATGTGAGAGGGCAGTCTGGTGACCAGCAGAGGCAGCCAAGCTGTTAGGAAATGACCAATAGCCAGGTGGGTCAGGGAGAATGACGAGAGCTGGGCAGTGTGGCACACACGTCTAAGACCCAGTGCCTGAGAGACAAAAGCTGGAGAAGAGAATTCCAAGCCAGCCTGGGCTACTTAGTGAATTCAAGGTCAACCCAGGATACATAGCATGACTACACACACACACACACACACACACACACACACACACACACACACACACTCACGGGGGAAGGGGGGTTAGGGAGGGAAGGGAAAAGGCAGATACACCGAGTTTAATTTCTATCCAAAGTCTGGGAAGAAAAGGGAAGAGCATCCACTGAGCTCAGAATCCTGAAAGAGACACAAGGAGCTTGGAACTAGGGTGAATCAAAGGCTCCTAAATAACTGTGTTTGCCGCTGAATGTGTTTAAGTATGTCAGCTTGCCTCTGTATGTATACTTATGTATTGAGCATATGTCATTTGCCTGTGTGCATACATATGTAAGAAGTATATCAGCTTGCTTCTGTACATATGCATAAGTGCCAAGCATATGCCATTTTACTCTGTATGTACATATGTAAGGAATGACTTTATACAGGGCTGCCTCTGAGAAGAGTGTGCATGCGTACTTGAGTACCACAGTTGAGCTCCGTGCTCATACATGTACACGTGCACTTGTGCATCCATAAACATATAAACCTCATCTTGTACTGCACATGTGAGGGTGAATGCACTCGGGAGATTTAAAATTCTACTTAGCTCCTAGTTGAAAATTACTGCCTAAAATCTAATGGCCTAGGGAGTTGGCCGCAAGGTCAATGCAGTTGGACTTAACAGCCTGGATTCCCAATTAAGAGAGATGCAAGGGTGAAGAGGCAAGATGACACTCTGGACTGTTCCTCTCAGCACAGAAAACAGCGATACGACACAGAGCAACTTTGGCAGTGACTTCAGCAATGAGGAGAACAGGATCGGGGCAGGGAGCATGGTGACAGTAGCTGCATTCATCATTAGAGCTGGCCCATTATATGTCAGGCAGGAAGACACCAAGAGGTGGACAAGACAGGCACAGTCCCCGTCCTGTAGCCTGGAAGAGAGACGGACACAGTCCCCGTCCTGTAGCCTGGAAGAGAGACGGACACAGTCCCCGTCCTGTAGCCTGGAAGAGAGACGGACACAGTCCCCGTCCTGTAGCCTGGGAGAGAGACGGACACAGTCCCCGTCCTGTAGCCTGGAAGAGAGACAGGCACAGTCCCCGTCCTGTGTAGTCCGGAAGAGAGACAGACACAGTCCCCGTCCTGTGTAGTCCAGAAGAGAGACGGACACTGTCCTTGTCCTGTAGCCTGGGGGAGTCATCAAGCTTTAAATAGTCACAGGTGCAAAGGACTGAGAAACAAACCATCCGACCCCTTAGGTACCAGAGCTGGAGGCGTGATGGAAACCTTCCCTAAAGTGGCATTTCAACTGAGACTGAGTAACTAATGGAGAGATGGAGGGAGAGAAGAGAGATTATCCTATGAAGAAAATCCAAAACGTGGAAATTAAGTCTAGACTAAGGCAAATTCAAGAGACAGAGGGAAACAAATGTATTATCTCACCCACATGTAAGTCAAAAAATGTTGAGCTCATAGAAATAGCAAGTAGAATGCTCATTATAGAGACTGGGGTGACTCGGGAGTGGGGCATGCCGCTTAAGGATATACAATTATGGTTAGATAGGAAGAATAAACTCAAGAGGTCTGTCATACACTATGGTCACTATAGTTAATGATTCTCTCTGTGTCTCTCTGCGTGTGTGGTACTGGGGATTGAACATTGGGCAGTGCCTCAGGTGTATCACTGTATTGTATTCTTGAAAAAAAAAAAATCAGAAAGCATGCTAAATGTGCTTGTCCCCCAATGGCAATCTTATGCTAGTACATGTATTAATTAGCTAGATTTGACCATTTCACAACACATGTTTTGTGAAACACGATTTCAAACATCATAGCATACACAATAAACTCATGACTTTATCTGACCATTTAAAAGAAGAAACAAAAGGTAGATGCACCCCAAAGTCTAGAGAGTGAATGGCGCAGAATGAAGCTGGAGACTCCCAAAAAGAAGTGGAAGACCCTACAGGCCTTCTAAGTCAGTATAAGCATTTAGGCTTGACTTTAAGATTCTAAGCAAGCATCTGGGACTGATGGCTTATGCCTGTAATTCCAATGTATGGGTGAATGAGAATGAGACAGGAGGATCATTGAGGCCATCTTGGGCTATACAGTGATTAGGGCAGCTTGGATTTCATAGTGAATCCTTAACACAGACAC
The DNA here is from genome assembly GCF_004664715.2 of Peromyscus leucopus. NCBI lineage: Eukaryota > Metazoa > Chordata > Mammalia > Rodentia > Cricetidae > Peromyscus > Peromyscus leucopus. The sequence continues at coordinate 59,654,954 of NC_051064.1, read as the reverse complement.
GAGGGAGAGAGAGAGAGAGAGAGAGAGAGAGAGAGAGAGAGAGAGAGAGAGAGAGAGAGAGAGAGAGAGAGACTCACCTGCTCACATTCGTGTTTGGAAAAGATCACTTGGCTAAGGGAGTGCACTGTGGGTCGTGTGAATACTCGTGGAGGAGGAAAGGAGCACAGTGGTGGGGCGCTTTCCTGCACAGGTGAGGCCCTCCGTTCAAGCTGCAGCACCTCATGCATTTCAGTGACGCGATTAAAGCAATCCCTTGGTCTGCAGCGAGTGGGATGGATTAGGAGAGGAAATGCATGCGGAAAAAACTGGAGGATGGCTCCGCGCTGGCCCAGGCGAGGGGTGACCACAGCCTGGAGCAGGGAAGATGGGAGCCGGTGAAAGAACTAAGCAGACGTGGCAGATAAAAGCAATAGACTCCGGTGACAGATTCTATGGAGGAGGAGCGGGAGGGGAACCGTCAAGTGATGGCTCAGTAGTATTTATAAAACAGCCAGCCCTGGAGGAGACGCGGGTTTGGAGAGGGGGTGGTGGGTTTAGCTCTAGGCATGCATAGAATTTGAGGGACCAATGATGCAGAACTCAAGTAGCCATCAGACTTACAGGTCTTCAGGCAAGAGAGATTTGCATTGGCCATGTGCAAAGGAATCATGAAAATGGATATAATGACAATATGAATGAAGAGGGTCTGTGCTACTACTGAGAAACTCAAGTGGAGGGAACTGTATAGGAACTCTCGGGAAAATTCAGAGAAGAATTAGAACAGTGTCATGGTGACCAAGGAACAAATGTGTGTCGAGAAGTAGGATGTAGCCACCTGGTCAAATTCTGCTGAGAGGTCAAGCAAATATGAATACTGAATAGTTTCCAACTGGTACAATCACTTGAAGTCACCAGGGAGCACAGCAAGAACCACTTGTATGGGTAGAATCTAGATTAGAGTTCAATGTCACATGAATAAGAAGTAAGAAATGGAGACAGAACGTTTAGACAGTTTGACTGTGACAGGAAAAAAAAAACAAGCATGAGATGGCCGTGGGCAGAGGAGGAACTGTAAAATATCCAAATGGTGATGATAGGGATTCATCGAGAGGAGAAGAGCAGGCATCCAGCAAAGCCAAAGGGATAATCAATTGTGTAAGATCCTTAAGAGAAAAGTGGAATTCAAGGTACATAAGGACGCTTTCTTCTTTTTAACAAGTTGAAAGGTGGATAGAATGGGGGCTGACACGGTCTGTCTTATAGACAGGGTGTTTAGATGCCGGGGATATTTCTGACTTCTGTGCTTTCCTACAAGACAGGGGAGTAGGGCAGAGTAGGGATAAAGGCTGCAGGCAAGAGGAGAGTGGTAGGTAACATAGCTGGAATCCCACTGTAGTCTCCATTTACTCTCAACCTCCATATCTCAGTCTTCATCAGTGTCTTCAGTGTGAGCAATTGAATTTCTCCATCTTATATAAAAATGTTACTTTTAAAAACTCATCCATAACATGCATTTTATATAACAGCTACCACTTCAAGACAAATATCCTGACACCTCCCCTCCCACCAGATTGCTGTCCCACTCTCTGCTGCACAGAAATTCTGAGTCAGATTTGAAGAGTGGAAAAACAGTGCAGTGGTCATTGCTGATAATGGGTGAGAACACATATGGCTTCCCCCAGAAGCATCCAGGGTCCATCAGTAATGTCCAGAGAAGCAGCCGTGGGCAAGGTGCTTAGGAGATGGTGATTGGGAGTCTTCTTCTCTCAGGTGGGCATTTCTTAGCATAGTGTGGGGCAGAGGGAATCTACCTCTGTACTCCTCACCTTCAGCAAAGAAACATGAAGCAAACCAGGCATGGCAGCACATGCCTGCAATCCCAGCACTTGGGAGATAAAGGCAGGAAATCAGGAGTTTAAGTCATTTTTCAGTTACACAGTGAATTTGAGTCCAGCTTGATCTACATAAGCCTCGACCATTAAAAAACAGGGGAATGAAGAAGAGAGAGAGAGAACAAGAGAGAGGTAGATCTTTTGTTTTCTACATAGTCAATGGTACTAGGTCCCTTAATTTAGATTTTTATCAAATCCAGTACAGCTATATTCTACATGAATGCTGAAAAATGATCAGGGTTGATTCAATGATCATTTTTTAATCCTGTGAAATAACTGCTTTGGGTAAGGTATTTGTGAAAACACGCACAGGACTTGCAAAAGCCCCAGCAGGATAAAATCCCAGCGTGGAGTTGTGGAGGCAGGCACACGTCCCATCCCTAGCTGAGGAGCTATTTGATAGGGTCTGTGAGAGGGGGAGTCAGTTTTCCTCAGTGACCCCCCCCTCCAAGAAGGTCGACCACACTCCAGGGCAGGTCCCTCTCAAGAGTAGTTGGCCCACATAAACAGGACTCAGTGGAAAGATAAAAGAAAAAGAAAACTCACAGCTGAGCAGTGGGAAGATGGGGGTAGATATGGAAGGAGTTGGGGAAAGGGGGTGGATTTGATAAAAAATTCGCTGTATGAAACTCTCAAAGAATTGATAAAATATTATTTCAAAAGAGAACCTTCAAGAAGCTAAAACCATGAGGCAAAAGGTTATAAGGAGAAAGGCTATTCAGAGTCTTAAAGTATCATCCAACAGGTAACATTAACCATGAGTTAATATAATTCTACAATTGGTCTGGCAGACACCACCTTCACAGGGTGATCAAATTTAGTTACCAATGGTGGGACCATCTGCCAATGCACCTCTCACAATGGTGCAGTGAGAAGGGCATGGCATTTATCTATGTGGTCCTCTTGCCAAAGAATGTTGACCCAAATCTAATAAGGAGTATGTAATCAAATGGATCCAGAATGTGGAGTGCTTTACAAAACCTGGACTGGAAAAGAAAACCATGTCATTAAAACGAAGAGAAAGAGAAAGGTTTGCTCCAGATTATAGAAAATAAAGAGGGTGATGATCAAAGGCACTCAACCTTGATTGGACTGGAGGAAATAAACAGCAGTATAAAGCATTAGGAAAGCTGGAGAAATTTGAATGTAAGTTACATATTAACTGATTTATCGATTTAATGTTAATCTTTCAAGGTGTGATAATGGGATTGTAGTCATGTGGGACAATGTTTTGTTTTGTTTTTCTCCCCAAGACAGGGTTTCTCTGTGCAATGGACCTGGCTGTCCTGGAACTCGCTTTGTAGACCAGGCTGGTCTTGAACTCACAGAGATCCACCTGCCTCTGCCTCCCAAGAGCTGGGATTAAAGGCGTGCGCCACCACCACCCAGCAGTACATGCTGAGTATGTATTGCTGACATGCTTTCGGGTAGACACTCTAGCTACGGAGAACAAAAGGAAGAGGAAGAGTCGGGAGAGAAACAATTAAAAAGCAGTCTATTTCTTAATTACTCCACCAAAGATTTTCTTTTGGCTCTGACTTTGGGTAGCTTTATGCTTATGAAGCATAAACCCCAAGCTTAGTGTGCTAAATTAGATTGAAATCTCCAAAGGCATCAGGGCAAGAAAGCTACTCTGCCACGTTTTTTAGACATAAAATGTCATCGAATTTGTATAGGAGTACACGTAAAGATTTGGTAAAGTGGGTAAATGAGCCACAAAAATAAATAAATAAATAAAAGAATATTTCTTGAAATCAGAAAACTTTGGGATCCAACACACCGAGATTGGAGGTGTCCGTTTGCTCATCTGTGAAGTACACAGAAGCTATGAAAAGCCTTTTGAAACTGGGGTCGTGCGGCACGTGAAATGATGGAGTCGGCACAGCACGGGGATGGCCTGTTAGCGGCAGTTCTCAAACATCACCTCAACAACATGAAAGCTTGTTAAACTTCTTGATTCCAGTGTGGTCTTCAGAGATGCTGATTCCGCAGACCTGGTGTGGAGCCCACATCTTGATTTATTGAAGCCACCCCCTCCCCCCAGTTTCTAGAGTAGTATGAGTGGTCTGAAACCCTCGTGGAGAAATAGCTTACAGGAAGTTACTCGTGCCTAAGTCCTTGCTACTCAACTGTTGGTCCATGGTCCAGCATCATCACCTGGGAGTTTATTAGGAATGCAAAATCTGAGTCGCTCAATCAAAACACGCTTTTATAATAAGATGTCCAGGGGTTTCTCGTGCACATTAATGCCCAGAAAACACAGGTCTAAAGGCAACGCTAATTGGCCACTTTTCTGACTTGGTCACTGTCCTAGCTTGCCACCTTTGCTGCCGCTGACACCTTTCACCTCACTTGACTCTTTGCTCCTCTGTGCTTCTGACTCGTGGCAGATCTTTTAAAGGCAGGTTAATAAACAGAGCTAAGTAGTCGTAGTACTTTTCTCCATACCGTACACACAGCACACAAAGCATTCTGGCTTGAGCTGTATATCTAGTTGAGCTCTTCGCTAGGTATGTGATATTTTTTCTTCTTTTCTTTTCTATTGAAGCATGATGTTTGCCTTACATTTATAGTTCAGTGACACAAAGTATAGTTCATTCACACCCATCTGCACTACCCATCACCAGAGCTTTTAATACATGGCTTTGGACAAACCAGTCACTCTCTCCAAGCTTCATCTTCTTATCTACAAAATATGGATGAAATTATATATTCCTGCAGGGTATTGGAGACATAAACGAAATCATATAGAACATGTTCATCACCTACAAAAGGTGTTCCATAAATGCTAACATTCTTCTTTCTTTCTAGTTTTATAGTAAATGTCATCTACCAAAGTCAACTAGTAGGAACTGTATGTGAATATGTATTTGTGTTTGCACATGTAGTGTGTGCATATGTATATGTGTGTTCATATGTGTATGGTGTATTCATTCATGCATGTGCTTGTGTGTGTGTGTTTGCATGTATGTGTGTGTATATATATGTATATGTATGTATATATATATATACCCTAGTTAGCTTTCTATTACTGTGATAAAACACCATGACCAAAAGCAATTTAGAGTTGTGCAGTGGTGGGTGGCACACGCCTTTAATCCCAACACTCAGGAGGCAGAGGCAGGCAGATCTCTGTGAGTTCAAGGACAGCCTGGGTTACAGAGTGAGTTCCAGGAAAGGCGCAAAGCTACACAAAACCCTGTCTCAAAAACAAACAGAACAAACAAAAAAGCAACTTGGAGAGGAAAGGGTTTATTTGGCTTCCATGTTCCAACCATGGTTCATCATGAACGAAGAAAGTTGATGCAGGAACCCAAGCAGGAACCTGGATACAGAAACTGAAGCAGGGGCTAAGGAGGAATGCTGCTTCCTGGCCTGCTCCTCCTGGCCGGCTCACCTGATCTCCCATGCAACCCAAGGCCATCTGCCCATCAACCATTAATTAAGAAAATGCCCCAGAGACTTGCCCACAGGCCCGCTGGTGGGGGTATTTTCTCAACTGAGGATTCCCCTTCCCGGATGACCCTCACTTTGGTTAAGTTGACAAAAACTAAGCGGCACAGCAAGCTGGAGGGGGTGCACATGCCCATGCGAGCAAGCATGTACGGAGGCAAGACGCTGACCCTGGGGGCCTTCCTCTATCGCATTCCACATTGTTTAAAAGGGGTGTGTGTGTGTGAGAGAGAGAGAGAGAGAGAGAGAGAGAGAGAGAGAGAGAGAGAGAGAGAGAGAGAGAGAGAGAGTCTCACTGAACCTGGCATATACCGATTCACCTAGACTGACTGGCCAGTGAGCGCCAGGAACCTGGCTCCACCCCTTTAGCACTGGTGAGGTGGTTTAAATGAGAAATGCAGCCCCCCCCAGCCCTGGCCATTTGAATGCTTGGTCACTAGTTAGTGGTGCTGTTTGGGGAGGTTGAGGGGTGTAGCGTTACTGAAGGATGTGCGTCTCTAGAGGCAGTCTCTGAGAGCTTAAAGACACGTACCATTTCTAGTTTGCTCTCTCTGCTTCCTGCCTGTGGTTTAAGATGTGAGACCTCAGTTTCTGCTCTAGCTACCATGCCTGCCTGCTGCCTCTACTCTGCCATCATGGACTCTGACCCTCTGGAACTATAAGCCCAAATTAACTCTTCTATAAGTTGCCTTGTTCATGGTGTTTTATGACAGTAATAGAAAAATAATACAAGTGGGGTTACAGGTGTGTGGATTCTGGAGATATGCACTCAATTCCTCATGCTTTTGTCGCAAACACTTTACCCAATGAATCATCTCCCTAGTCCTCAAGAATTTTTTTTTAAATATACAAAAATCTACAATTCTTGGTCTATCATTGCCTAAGAACAAAATTTATAAATAGAAGAACTCTAAAAGTCTATAGAATTAGGCCTTTAAGACAAATCTAGTTATTCAGATTTCATTGAGAAAATTACATTTGGTGAACTAACTTCTTTGTTCCTGTTATACAGAAATACGTTATGGAAAATAATATTTGTTTAACTATGTAAAGATGTGTTGCCTTTATTTATTCTGCATTTGTTTAACTATGTAACATCTTTGGCACCCAATTGGTCTAATAAAAAGCTGAACGGCCAATAGCTAGTCAGAGGAGGGATAGGCAGGGCTGGCAGGCACAGAGAAAAGGGGAGCCAGGCAGCCAGCTGGGGACCAGCCCACCATGGGCCAGCCGAGGACCAGCTGGCCAGACACAGAGGAAGCGGCAAAGCAGGATAGGCAGTATGTAGATGAAGTAAATGAGCCTCGGGCAGTACGTAGATTAATAGAAATGGATTAAGTTAAAAAAAAAAAAAAAAAAAAAAAACAACCTAGCTAGAAACAAGCCTAAACTAAGGCTGAGCATTCATAATTAATAAGTCATTATGTCATGATTTGGGGGCTGGAGGTCCAAGAAAGCTTGCTACAGTAATACTTATACTGAATATTTAGAATGTGCTATAAGCAGTTTAAGAACAATCACTATCCTAATATCAGCAACATTCACAAATAGTGCTTTCAGCCTTGGGACTGAGTCACTTGGACACAATATTTGAATTCCATTTATGTATACATTGTCTTTTAAGGAGAATGCTAAATTGAAATTTTGGGTTGTATGCACTAAATTGAAAAGATTAGTTTAATTTCAGAATTAAGCTAATCAGAGCATAAGGACATCCTCTTCTCTGATACTCTTATTTTACCAACAAGGACCTTGGTAAGAGGAAAGAGACTTTTTCCTGCTCACAGTCACAAGATGAGCTACCGACGAAGGTGAGACCAGAGCCCAGGTTCCAGGAGTGTGTCCCTGGTGTTGAGGTGACCTTGAAGAACTGGTAACCTTTCAGCAGCATAGGTGATGGGGGTGCAGAGAGGCTGGGAGCACTCTAGGGAAAGGGGTCAACAGGAGTGATGTCACAGAGCCTGGCTGCGAAACAGAATGATAATTATGTTCAGTGTGTGTCCCTGAGTGAGGAGGCTGGAAAGAAAAAGATGAGGTGTCACTGTGGGTGATGATAATCCTGATGTCTCTTGGAACACAAACGATCAAAACTGAAGTGTGGGGGGTTTGGTTTTGTTTTTAGTTTTGATTTTACAATCTGCGGGGCTGTTCCATCCAAGTATCTTCTAGAACACTATGGCAATCGTGAGTAGGAATTTATAGCTGATTACTTAATACCCAGGAGTTAAATGCTCTTTGCAAAGCTAGAGATTTGAACTGATGCCCAAAATAGGAATTCTGTGTATTAGGATTCTTAAAAACGTGAGGTCTGGAGTCAGAACCCTTGAGTTCAAATCTTTGAATCTCCATGTAGAAACTATGCAGCCTGGGAAACATATACTAAAGTTTATAGTTTATTATGTGACAGGTACTTTTCTAATATATAGACAATGCATGACTCAATACTTCAACTCATTTTCTTCTCATTTATTTTTAAAATTATGTCTATGTGTATGTCTGTCTGTGTGTGGGTACCTGAGGAGGTCAGAAGAGGGTAGAGTTACAGGCGGTGGTAAGCCACCCGACATGGGTCCTGAGAACTTGTGATAGTTTCTACTTCCCATGAGTCTTTCTGGATATAATCCCATTTTCAGTAGAGAGATCTGTATCATATACTTAAACCAACAATCCAATGAAATACATTGATTTTATTGTTATTTCAATTTCCAGTCCCCTTGCCCTAAAAAAACTGGGAAGACAGAAGAGAGAGGTGTTTCAGTAGAGGTTGTGGGAAATGCAGTTTCCAACTAGATTTTCTGTTCCTTGGTTTATAACACAATCCCAACTCCTTGGTATCTAGCTAGCTTCCTTCTCTGCTGTAATACTATGATAGATTGAATTATTGTTCAAAAACACTCACCTTCTGAGGAGGAATCTCCTTCCCCCTCCTGACCTTGGGCTCAGCCATGTCAACTGCATAGGCCAAGGACAGCAGAAGTAACAAACAGAACATGGACTGTTCTGCAGTTGGGCGTGGCTTCTTGGGAATAACACCCCCTGGATAGCTACAACCCCTTTAGCCTGAGACTCAGGAGACCACAGGACAGCAGATCCGCTTCTCCCGAAGTGTTAGGTGGTTGAGTGACTGGAGTAAGTGACCCCCAATCCTACAGAACTTCTAATACCCCCACATTCCAATATTTGGAGACTTGTAGCTCAGAACCTAAATCCAGGGGCTGGAGAGATGGTTCGGTGGTTAAGAGCACTGTTGCTCTTCCAGAGGACCTGGGTTCAAGTCCCAGCACCCACAAGGCAGCTCACAACTGTCTGTAACTCCAGTTCCAGGGGATCTGACACCTTTACATAGACATGAAGGTAGGCAAAACACCAATGCACATGAAATAAAAAACAAATAATCTAGATCCAGAGACTGAGGGTGTGACTTAATGGTAGAGTGCATGTTTAATATATGCAAGGAAGGTACAGAATTCTGGCTTTGTGGCCTCCCCAGCAGCGCACCAGCCCCAGTTTCCCTCCTTTGTTATGCTGGTCACTGAACTAGGTGATAAGACATCTTATCTTCTACTGCTAACTCACAACATTTCCTATTCTCACTATAACAAGAATCTTGGTTTGGATGTTTTGAAAGGGTTTTTTTTGGGGGAGGGGGGTGAGATGGGGTCTTACATAGCCCCAGCTGGCCTCAAACTTGCTATGTAGTTGGGGATGACCTTGAACTCAAGACTCATCCTGCATCTGCCTCCCAAAAGTTAGAATCACAAAGGTGTGAGCCAGGCTGTGTATAACCTTTGGATTAAACAGAACCAGCCTTTTAGGTAATAGGATTTGAAAGCCCACCCCACCCCTAGCAAACCTACAGAAGAGGAGTCTCAGACCAGAACTTAGTATCTTAGCAAACATTTAAAAGTGTAGTCGAGGATTATATGTCTGGAGAGCTCGTATTCACTCCCTTGGTGAATATACATGGTTGCCCCCACCCAAACTGTGGTGTTTCAGACATTCTGCCAGCAGAACTACAGGGCTGGATCACATGCAATAGGATGCCTATCATGTCCATTCAGAGGGATGCTGACCTTCTACTCACAGGCTGGACGTGTGGATAGTGTGAACACACACATTTCCATGCAGGGCTAGGGTGTGGACCAGTGGTAGAGCACCTGCCTAGCATGTGTGAGGCTCCAGGCTCCGGTGCCACACAAACATTTCCTATCTAATGACAACAGACTACACTGTTAGGTAATAACCAGATTGTAAGCCTGTAATTGTATTGAGTAATGGGGAGTCAACAGCTGTGTTCTTTAAAAATATGCATAAATCACATTTCTATAAATTGAATCTCACTCTAAATGCACCAAAGGACTATTTAAAGAAATGCAATCTTGAAACTTTTCATAAGAAAATAATCATAGGGCTGGGGATGTAACTCAGTTGGTAGAGTACTTGTAAATTAGGTAAGGAGGCTAGAGTTCTCTCCTTAGTACTGCCTAGACTGGGTGTGGTGGCACAAACCTGCAATCCCAGCACCCTGGCTTCCACGATAGGGCAGCCTAGCTTCTCTACAGTAGCGCATCCATGACAACAGTAATGTCAAATGCTTGGTATCAGTCTTTATTTCAAAAGTGCTTTACCAACACATACTAATCTTCACAACATCCAAGGGAGGTAGATAAGTATTACATCACTTTCACAGATGGAGAAACTGAGGCAGAGATTAGTAAACTGTGTTGAAGAGCATAATATATGGCACACTTGGGAAAGCATCTGTTGCTGTCACAGGTTCCTGGTCACCTTTCCCAAGACTTTGGAGTCCCACGAACACAAAGGTAGCAACTGCATCATGGAAGCACGTCACGGAAGCATGGACTGAGGCTACCTCGGGTGCTGAACGAGCCGTCCTCTGAGCATATCCAGCACCAGCATTCTCAGACTTTCCACCTCCAGCATGGGCGAGTGGAAGCTGTGGTGAGGGCAGAAGGGGGCTGGAGAAACGGGGCTTGGGGGCGAGGGGAGACAAGAGAAAATACAGATAAGGAAGCAAGGGTGGGGAGGAGCAGGAGGACCGCCTGGGAAACAGCCCAGCAGGAAGGAAGGCACTGCAGAAATGAAGCGCCCTCCATCCGAAAAGCTCAGGCATCCAGAAAGGCTTCTGAAAGGGTCATTCTTAGCAATGGCATTACGGAGAGCCAAGCCGCTCCTCACAGCTTTGCCAAATATAATCACCAGGTCCTTGCGACATTCCCAGGAGGCACAATCATGCCTTTCCTCTGGTCTACACCAAGTGCTGATGTCACTGACCTGACACTGCAGACTGTTGACACCTCCAATGTACTCTCCTACCACGCCATCTCTGCCTCCTAGTCTCCTCTGAAGAGGATCAAAAGGAAAATGCATTTAAAGATTATCCCAGCAAAAAACCCTTGGACCATTCCTAAACTGTGCACCCACTGGGTAGGATCCCGTCTTTGAATTTTTTTTTTTTTTTTAAGGGCTGTGATATGCAGACATGGAGGTCACCAGCCTTTTTCAGCCAGGACTTCTCTACTCAACATGAGACATAAAACAAACAAACAAGCAAAAAACCCACCTCGAATTGGTGGGTACCAACTATCTAAAGAAAAACTGGAGGCCACCACAAAACAACAACAGCAAAACCCTCCTCTGCTCATCTTAGAGCAGCCCGATGTAAGAGATATCCAATGTGCCTCTGGTGGCAATGGGGATGTTGGTGACAGAGTCAGAGCCAAATGGGTCACGTGACTAAGGCCCCAGGAGGGCTAGTTCAAGCGAACAGGTGGACGGAACAAGGGTAGGTGAAGAGGAGAAAGTCACTGCAGAGACATGACAGCCAAAGACCCGAGAACAAGCACCAGTGTTTGTCCCTCGGCTCCTCCAGGACAGGTCATGTGTCCTAGAGGGCACCTGCATCATCCCTTCGGTTCAGTCATCGGCATTATTCTCTCACGAGTCTAGCTCTGAACACCTTCCACTCCTGTCCAACACAAACCATCACCAAGTCTGAGTCTACCCTTCACACTGGTCTCTTCTCCACCTCCTCCTGGTCCTGACCCCGCATCTAACCAAAGCCAAACCCTCCTACTTGTAATCCCCAACTCCAGCCTCCTCTCCTCTCAGTTCCATCTTCTGATTTTCCTCCTGCTGAACAGTTCTGATCCAATTTGAAAATCCCCTCTACCTCACTTTTCTCTCTCCCGTCTACGTGCTATCTAGTGATGTGCTCTGCTTTCCAAATCCCCACCTGCCAAAATGTCAGCGCTAAAGACTCAATTCAAATACCACCCCTCTATGATTCCCTTCCTCGTTTTTCTTAGTTTTCTATCAGCTAAAAAAGCATTTGGCGATGTGTTAAATCCACAGCCCGCTGTGTAGAAACCCTCCCCCCTCCTGGGTAACGTCTGAGATGTTGAACCATGTCTTAATATTTTTAATTATGTATCTTAATATGTACCTACCCCACAATTCCTTTCAAGAAATGGTTATTGCATTTCTACCTCAGGTAATAAAAGGCTTGAAAGTAAAATGAATGGGGATGTGCTGTGTTTGTTCATGAATGAAGGTGCTTCGGCAAGCACTCTGTAACATTATCCAGGTCTCAGCATAATACAAACTCTTGCTATGGCCGCAAGAGAAAGGGGAAAGGCAGCAGGTGGGGGGCTGTGTGTTCCAGAACCAAGAGACCCTGCCTGCAGGTCTCCATTGCTATTTACCAGCGACAGGCCACGTACCAGATGGGTTCTTCTCTGAACATCAATTCCTTACTTCTTCATGGCTGTGTGGACTTAAGAACCAACAGAAACACACTCATGAACTCTGCACAAAGTGGTTCTCAATCTCAATTAGTCATAATCATCTACAAAGGTTCCAAAACTACTGAATATCAGGCCCCACCACAAGTCAACTGACTCAGAACCCTCTGGAAGTGAGACCCAGCAGGACTAATTATTTATAAAATATTATTTCTAACACATAGTCAAATATTGCAAACCACTGTTGTAAACTCATAAATACCATTAGCGGTACAGCAAGCGGTTTTCGGCTCTGGCTTAATTATCCTGTATTTGTTCAGTCAGGAATTAGTTCAGTACTTTTATAGTCCAATTAAAATGCACTACGGTGTGGGGAATTTTTTGTTATTCTATGTTGCTGTTTGTGAGTTTAAGTCATAATTTCTTAGAAAAGCATAGCCAGCACATCACTGTATACAAAAGATGCAAAACTTCCTAAGGTCCCTTTAAGTCCTGTCATTCTGAGGTGTGCTGAGCAGACTATCAAATCAGGCAAAACCTGGGATTGCAAGAAAAGCAGAAAGAATCTCACGCCTTTCTCTGGGATGTGCATATTAATAAGATGTTTGGATAGATCAGTAGGTGAAGCAAAGGCAACCCTCTTCATCTTACATTTGTGTTTAGACCTTTCCATCCCTGTCCTAATCCTGAAGGGGGCACAGGGAGTCAATTTCTATCTTCCACATACCATCTGAACTGGAAACTTTAAAACCCTTCATTCTCTGAAGGATTCATTTAATAAAAACTAAGAACAGAAATCCTCATGAAAGGATCCTACATCTAGTCTCTCGTTGCAGGATATATCTAAAATAATGGACTAATTCCTCTAAAATATTTAAAATAGATTCAATGTACAAAATTGATACCTGCTTATGTTATATGCAGTGCACAAACTGTGAGCCTGTGAGAACCTTACAAAACCTTACAGGCCCCAGGGCCCAAATCCCAAAGCTTGGCCACTTTGGTCTACACTGGAGACAACCCTGTGTAGACCCATGCCCTCCTGGCTGCCGTGACGTCAGCAGTATGCACAGAGGCTGGTACAGGCTCCAAACGTTATATAGCTCAACTCCCTCGTTCTGTGGACGGGAAGCACCAAGTCAAGGTTTTAAGGAGTTAGCCAGAGTCACACAGCACCTTTAGGGAGAGCCACACCTAGCACACCAGCCCTGACCGCTCCCCCCTCCCCAGCCCCGTACAGAACCTCATCCTCAGAAACTGCTCATCTGCCTGGGCACTTAACTGTCATTCTGCTGCTTCCAGCTACTACTGCCCCCAACTCTAAATGATCTAAAGACCATTAAAAAAAAAAAAAAAAACAACATTAGGCTACAGCAGAAGTCTCAGAGTTCAATCAAAACACCCATTTATCCATCCATAGCTCCACATATGTTAGTAACAGATCCTTAGAAAGCCTAATCCTGACTGGCGGTGCAACACCAGCAATACAGCATTACCATCGGCTAGTACCTTGATGAGCACAACGAGAGCAAGGCCTTTCCTAAGGAGGCTAGAGACTAAATAAAGTCAGGGCAACCATTCACTCAGTAGTAAAAAGTTGGGAGGGATCTGGGCTGGGATGGCAGCACCTTCAAAAACATACACAGTGTAACTAATAACATTTTAAGACGTTTTTTAATAAAACAAAAACAGGATGTAGGAACCTAAATGAACATTAAACCCTCAAAGTTGTTATATCCCTACTTCTACTAAAACCACCATTGTGGGAGATACTACTTAGAAAGCCTCTTTGGGGAAAGCCTTGAAAGGCAGTTTGTGAGCCCTGTTAGGAAATACCCTTCCAAAGGCCGGGCTTTCCAAACATCCATCCACACTCAGAGCACGACACCAAAAAGATGGAGACACAGCCACGCAGGGCAGCCGCTACAGTGGGAGGGCTTTACATCCGGGTGCAAAAGCTCCACAGTCAGCTGAAAAAAAAAAAAAAAAAAAAAAACAAGCCTGGTGGTGGTGGCGCACGCCTTTAATCCCAGCACTCGGGAGGCAGAGCCAGGCGGATCTCTGTGAGTTCGAGGCCAGCCTGGGCTACAAAGTGAGTTCCAGGAAAGGCGCAAAACTATACAGAGAAACCCTGTCTCGAAAAACCAAAAAAAAAAAAAAAAAACAAAAAAAACACCAAAAAATAAAGTAGAAATCACCAGCCACACTCCTTTATCATCACACTCGCATTTCGTTAAAATAAAATAAAATAAAAAACACAACACTCACACATGGTTCTTCTATGAATTCTAATTAAGGAACATTACATTCAGAATGATAGCACGTAGTGGTGGTCTTCAGAGACTGGAACAGCTTCGTGGCCATGTTAGGGGGACATGGGTTCAGCTGTTTACCTGAATATACTCTTAAATGACTGCCTGCTACCACTCTAATTCACCTAGCCGTAGGTCTGTCACCGGCTACTGACCGCAGAGGTCACATCCCAAACTTGCCAACACAGATTCACTACGTAAGGGCGCCATCCCCAAGTCTTAGGGTGAATTGGGGAAGGGCCGGTTAAATGAGGAAACAGGCCACTCCTTGGTAAAAGTTTGTAGTTTTCTTTCCCAGTACATCTTCTTCTTATTGAGGACTTCCATTTTGATCCTGTGTTCTTCCTCGGCCATCTCACACTCCCGCTCTATCTGCTGGATTTTGGCCACGTGCACCTCATTCATTTGGATCAGCTGCAGCTGTAAGATAGACATTTGCTGATGGTGCTCTTCCTCGTGCATCTTTTTTAAAGCACCTTCCTGAGGGGGTTTGCTCCTGTAGTTTTTATTGGCTGTTATTCTGACGGCTGAACATGAAGGTTCGGGTTGTGAGGTCCCCTCACATACTGGGAAATGGACGAACTCTTTCTCATCATCGCACAGTTCTCTATTGGAAACAGCAAAGGATTCTGGAAACAATAACAGCAAAAACAGTAGCAGAAAACACGTTAAAAGATTTTTACAGGCAGAAGAAAAATGTCAGCCCAATTCCAAACAACAGTGCCTCACTGCAGGATGACTATAAACCAGTGTCTGCATTTGGTCCTCATGTCCAGGTCCTCTGACCTCACTTGACTTTGATAAAGTGTTTCACTTTGTCACTGGGACATCTCTGGGACATGGACAGAGATCCTGAGACAGTAATGCAAATTCCAAACTGAAATGTGCCCAACTCTGAGAAGCATGAGGTCGTAGGATGGGGGTGACAATGTGAGTCATCATGTTAAGTTCCCTGTCCGTCTGATCACCTTGGACAGTTTCTCCATCAGCCATGGGCCTTTTGTCCTATCTCAAGAGTACCATGGGGCTTCCTGCCACTGGGTCAGCCCTTACATTGCTCCTCCTTGGGGAGGAGTCTACACTCTGGTCTAGCTCCCGCATGTCTCTTTAATCACTTCCATCTGGCTGTGTGCCAGTCGTGTTCGGCTCCCTTCCCCTCTCCCCAGCACTTGACAAACCTTGGACTCTCCTTCCTCAGTTAGCTCCTGACATTGCCCTCTCCTAAGTGTTTTCATAGCCCCCTTCCTCTGAGTGCCCCTCCCAAGTCTCCTTGGAGTACTGGGGTTCCTGTTCCACTCACCTGTTTCCTTTTCATTATTCCCTTGAGGTCCCCATCTCTGGCTCTATTCTCAATCTAACTTTATAATCGGCTCCCAGCCTTGCCTCTTCCCTGTTTTACTGTTTTGCTCTTCAAACTATCCTGTGCACACTGGGGTCCTACCCCAAACACTCCTGCTGCTCTTCACAACCCTGCGGCTCACTATTCCCACAGCTTGGAGTTAGGCTCAATACTTACCCCACCCACCCTTTTCAAGCTCCTCTGTGACCCCTGCTGGTTCAGGGCCAACACTGCTGTTCCGAAACCTCAGCCCTCTCCTTCCTAAGTGCTCTCCTTCACAACACTCAGCACACAGTGTTCTGTTTGGGCCCAGGCCTTGCTCATTTCATTTATCCTTGGATACTAATTACTTTCCTTGGTACCTAGTGGATGGCTAGTAATACTCACTGGCCTGAAGACACAAAGAAAAGAGCACGTGGATATAAAAAGGTTCCTTTTGGTAGGTGCCGTGTGTACACTGGTATTTTTATCGGGCAATATAAGTATTAGAGAATGTCAATAAGAAAAGCACTAACTCCAAGCTTGTGGAGTCTTTTTGTTTGTTTGCTTGTGGCTGTCCTCCGACTTAACTGTGCAGCTGAGGATACCCTTTAACTTTTCATCCTTCTGCCTCCACTCTCCACCCCATTGCCTACCCTGGGATTGCAGGTATGTGAACCACCACATGTGGTTTTATATGAAGCTAGGAACTGAACCAGGGCTTTCTCACAGTAGGCAAGCACTCTCTATACCTCCAGCACGCCCAGAGACTGTGACTCCAAGACTTTCTTGAGAAGCTCTACATTCTCAATAAAGAGAATCTTCTCCTTGGAGAAAAGAAATTCTAATTTATTAACAAAATTGATTACATTATATGTCTATTACATTATTCGGGAAGATGGGATGCTGGGAATGTTAACAGCTGCTGGGGGAAATCTAATTCATGATGCTCTGCTAATGAAGGGAGAATGGCTACTGTCTGGATGATTCCACTCTGAGGGGTAAGGAAACAACTCTAAGTAGTCTCTAATTAAGACTAACGGAAAATACAGAAATCTGAAATTCTGAAACTTTGGCAGAGAAGGGAAAAAAAACAACTTGAGTATCATCTAGACAATGGAAATGTCTCTCTCGTACTCCTACCAAGTGCGACGGCTCTCACCAGGACTCGGTGTCCTTCCTGCAAATTCTTTCTGTCTTCCTGGCACTAGTTTAAGCCAGCTATTATTACACATGTCTGTCTCCTAATACCTAGAAGACTGAGGTGGGAGGTTCACCGGTGAGATGTCAGCTTAGGCTACATAGCAGACTTCTGTCTCAAAAATAATATGTGGGGCTGGAGAGATGGCTCAGCTGCTGAGAACACTTGCGGCTCTTGTGGAGCACCCAGGTTTGATTCCCAGCACCCTGATTTCAGGGGAATCTGATGCCCTCTTCTGGCCTCTGTGGGCACTGTGTGCATGTAGTACAAAGACATGTGCAGCCAAAATACTTATATACACATAAATAAAAATCAATATTTAAAAATAAATATCTACCCCCCCCAAAAAAAAAAAAAAAAGAAAGAAAAAGAAAGGAGGAAAAGCCTCTGGTTGGTTCCTTCCCTCAAGTCTCCAACTCTTTTGCAATAGAAAGTGCCTCTCACTTCTCTCATGTAGAGCCCAGCACAGAGCCTGGGACAGCAGTAAGCACTGAATAAATGCACACGGGTCACATCTCTCCCTCCCTGACACAGCTGAGGGACTGACTGGAGACGGAAATGGGAAGGGGTGCCAGGAATGGGAAGGGGGACCGCTGAGGACAGAGGCCCTCGGATGTGAGGATCCACCCCAGTACCTCACGTTTCCTTTCTGATCTTAGATCTGAAAATGGTTTTGTTTTGGAAACAGACACTTTTGTTGACACCTCTACACTCACAGCTCAATCACATGCCTAAGGAGTCTTTAAAGTTCATCCGTTCACAAGGTAAAACTTTCTCCCAATTCTCAACTACTCCCCTTTGTCTCAACAATTCTAGGCTTCAAGGCCGTGGGGGTGACAGTGACATCAGCTGCTGTTCAAGTGTATCACAAAAGGTACCAGATTCAATGTCTACAACCCTTTGAGGACAGTATGACTCCAAAAAAAACCAATCTAGTATCCAAGGCCATTTGGCTACATGAAAATCCAGGATTCTGATCCAGGCCTGCATAATAAAAAAAAAATCATAGCATCTTAATGTCTGTAAGGAAAGAAATGATTCCCTTTAAACTATCTTTTTTAAGATGTGTGCTGACATACACATTCCAAAGAAAAACAGCCAGACCTCTTAAGAAGTCTGGCAGAAGACAAGACTTAAAGCCAGACAGACTGGTAAAGTAACTTCCAAACCAATATTAGCACCAATACATAGTACTGGTGGCTAGTACTCAGATAGCCAGGCGACCCCTTAACTGGAAAAAGACTAGCCTGGGAATAGCAGCCTGCTGCAAATGCATACCCTGCCATCTCTCTCACAGGTGAAACAATGCCACCCGAAATAGAAGACAACCCAACTCTATGCAAAAAGAGTAGGAAGGCTTTTCTGGGACTGAGAACACAGCCAAGAGGGTGTTCTATCACTTGGGTAATTTGAGTAAATTTAGCATCCGCAGGAGAAGCCTACTACAGCAACAAAAAGATGAGAAGAAAACTGTGCGGGACCATCTCCCGTTATTCTCATCAGACGCAGGAAAGAGATAACTGAGAAAATGAGAAGGATGCGGTGGGTGCGTACTAAAGGAGCTTACATCTTAACGAGAGTGAAGAGGCTGGGTTTACACACGGCAGTGGAACTGGATCTTAAACATGCTATCCCAGGCGTGGAGAGCAAAAGGAGGAGCTAGCTGTAGCACAGGTTCTGACCTATGTGCGTTAAGGGGTACATGTGAGGGAATACGAAAGCATGGCAGACCCATGAGGATGTGACACAAGAGAATGAGAGTGGGAACGAGAACCAAAAGGGACACACGCGACTGACACACAAGAGGAGCTTTGCACAGACCAAGGATGCAAGTGTGCCCTGACTGGAAATACATCGCAGTCCTCTGTGCCTGAGTTCACACCCTAAAAGAACAGGACTGGGCTCAGCAGTGCTAAGGGGACTTAGAACGAAATGTTCGCACTTCATGATAGCGATACAATGCACACAACATTAAATACAACTTCTCCTAAAATATGAGGCTGCTACTGAAGACGCCTGGTCCTCATGAGTGTGTTTGAGGCACTGGTGAGATGGCTCCATGGGTAACCCTGATGGCCTGAGGTGGATGCCCAGGATCCAAGTGGTAAAGGTTAGAGCCCACCCCCCCCTCATTGTCCCCTGACACACGCCGTGACATGCACACACACAATTAAATAAACAATCTTAATGTATTTAAACTGTCATCCTACCTACCAGACCCCCCTCTCCACACCTGTTCCTCAAAAAGGATAATTAAATTAGCACAGATCACAAAGTCTGCACACTGGAAACTGTTCTAACTGTGCTTACCTGACAAACACTGGTTTTTCTTACAAATACGTCTTAAGTATATTCCTTCAGTGGTAAGACCACTGTGTTCAAACACTGTTGAACATGTTAAAGCCTTTGACAAAGCCATGAATATCCAGAGGTTAGTGACACAGTGATGCCATCTCCCATAACAAATGTAGCTAGAGGGAGGCCTCTAGTGGAATCCGTTAAACTCCATCCTGCTGAACATTGAATAATAAATTCTAGCACATCTCTGGGAACCCAGCCCTGATCAGCAGAGTAGACTATAAACTGCATGAGTAATTCTGAATGCTTACACCCACATTACAAAAGCTACACTGATTTTGAGATATATTTTAATCCAGTATATTTAAAAACTTAAACATGTAATTAACATAAAATTATTGATGAGATTTTTTTTTGTGGTATTAAAGCTTCAAAATGTGTGTGTGTGATTACAGAACACGTCAGCTTTGTCTGCTCATATCTCCACTGCTTCTGAGCCCCCGCCACTGTGGATCAGACACCACAGTGCTGCAAATACAAAAGCAACACACACACACACAGTCATGTGTCAAAAACACACAAGATGTTCAAACTTTCTACCTTTCGCCCCACTGATTTCCAGAAACGATCATCGGGAACCCTAGCCTTCCGCCGTATCTGTTGTTTGTTTAATTTTATTACTACTTGCCTGTGGGAGAGAGACAGAGACAGCGAGGGAGGGAGGTGGGGGGATGAGCACGTGCACCTCTCTTCTAGGCCAGAGGAAGACACCAGATGCCCTGCTCCAACACTCTGCCTTATTTTCTCAAGACAGGGTGTCTCCCTGAACCTGGAGCTGGGTTGGTGACTCCAGAAATCCTCCTGTCCCCACGCCCACAGAACCGGGGTGACAGCGGGCTTTTTATGTGGGTGCTGGACTCTGAACAGCAAGCCCCTTACCTGCTGACCATCTCTGCAGCCCCTCCTCCCCGCCTTCTTGACAGTCAACTGAAACATAAAATAGTAAATCGCCTTGCAAACAGTTCTAGTGCCTCAACTAGGAGTGTTAACATCATCTGGGCATACTTCTAAACTGACTGCGCACCAAGGCTCACTTCTCTCAGGTCTGTCACGGAAACAGGAGCTTTGACTGTGTTTTAATAAACACCAGCGAAAAGGGAAGCCTCCAGTGTTACCTGTGTACAAATGTCCAGGTTAAAATAATGTGCAGAGGGGGCTCAGTCATAAGAGCACTCGCTGCTCTTGCAAAGCACTGGAGTTTGGTCCCCAGGACCCACATCAGGCGGCTCACAACTGCCTGTAACTCCAATGCCAGGGGATCTGACACCCTCTCTGGCCTCCATGGGTACCCTGCATGCATGCGGTGCATATACATGCATAGACACACTAAGTCACATCTACATATGTGTAAAATCAAATAAACCTTAATACATTTCTTACAAATGAGTCTCTAGCAAATGCCACTACAGAAAGAGCATCAAAAATCCATATTTTGGCCAGGTGTAGTGTCCATCCTTTTAGTTCCAGTATCTGGGAGGCAGATAGACCTCTATTAGCTCAATGCCAGCCTGCTCTATACAAAGAGTTCTAGACCAGCCAGGGTTACAGGAGACTAAATCTGAAAGAAAGAGGGGGAGAGAGGGAAGAATGGAGGGGGTAAAAAAAAAATTTTATTTCCTTCTTGCTTGGAATTTCTACTTGAGTAAATGAATTGCAGTTTTTGAAAGAAAAGACAAAAAGACTTCACGAGATGAAATCTCTAGATACTACCTCAGGTTTAAAAGTGTGTGCGTGTGGCAGGGGATGTGCTTTGTTCCCCAAACAAAACCCTATAGGGGCTGGTAAGATGGCTCACGGATAAAGCTATCTGTCACCGAGCCTGACACCTGAGTGCAATCCCCAGGATTCACACCATAGGAGAAGTAAAAAAATAAAAAGACTAGCTGCAAAACTGACACATAACAGTTTGTGTCTCGATCACACGTTTGCTAAATAAATGGCATTCACGTGAGTATCTTCCCCAGCCCAGCCCAGGACCCCAGGACGGTCCGCCACATGAAAAGCAGGCCTGCTAACTCATTCCCTCCACTCCAGGAACCACTCTGAGTGCACTGAGGGGATGCTCTGCGGCCAACGAGAGAAGAGTGACGGAAGGTCAGCAAAGGAAGTGTGTGCCCACAGGAGCAGCACGGAGGAACAAGAGAGCTGGCAGTGCCCACACTCACTGTATCTGCCAAGATTTGGCTTGTCGTGGAAACCCGAGAATCAAGACCTAGACATGAGTCTCCTACATCAGGAAAGGATACACAAGGTCCTTGACAACTGACCACGGTGGTCACCCAGCCTACTAGCCTGGACTTAACCTTCATCAACCAATTAGCAAGCAAAGTTTGTGCCATAATTTAGCTTCCTAGGATGATCTGCCCACAGGGGGAAAAAGTGTTAATCAAAAGCATGTATTTGGCTCACATGGTAATTACCTTTCTCACTCTACACAGCATTCTTGGTTTCAAACAGTTTCTTGTGACTTTTAATTAACAGGAGCCAGGCCCTTGGAGCTCTGTCTACTCTGGGGACACTGAATTCAATGTTCTGCAAGCTAAGAACCAGATTTCCCAGGCAAGTGGTTGCCGGGTCCTTGGAGCACCTCTGTGCAGCCCTGTAGCAACCCCACCAGCCTCCCTCTGCTTCAGGGTGTGCCTTCTGCAGAATGCAATGAACTTTTATATAAAGAGGCCACTCCTGTCTTAAAAGATGTGGGAATTGTGGGAAATTTATCCACATACATGTCCACTCTCTGCCTGCCTGGAGACATGAGGCACTCCTTGACACTCACCTTTTGAAGCTACAAGTAACCATACGTCTTTCATTATAGACAGTCTCTTCCTTCCCTAAGAATTATGTGTGGCATGTTTTGCTCTTTCAACAGGAATATGCTAAAATTTAACTTTTGTCCCTAGAATTTCTCTAAACCCCTAGAATGCCACAAAAACTCTGGTTCACAATTATTACGGTGAGTAAAACCATTGGAATGAATCTGAGTGGATGCTAAAAGGGTGTTTTGCTTTATTTGGTCTCTGTACTTTTGATGCATTACTTTTTTAAGATTTCTATTTCTAGCCGGGCATGGTGGCACATGCTTGTCTTTAATCCCAGCACTCGGGAGGCAGAGGCAGGTGGATCTCTGTGAGTTCGAGGCCAGCCTGGTCTACAGAGAGAGTTCCAGGACAGCCAAGGCTACACAGAGAAACCCTGTCTCAAAAGAAAAAAAAAAAGTTATATTTCTTTCTCTGTGTGTGTGTGACTCTGTGGCTATGCTTGAGCATGAGGGGCCTGCACAAACCAGAATGGGGTACTGATCCCCAGAGGCTGGAGTTACAGGCAGTTGTGAGCTGCCCAATGCGGGTGCTGGGAACTGAACTCTGGTCCTCTGCAGGAGTAGCAAGTGCTCTGAACCACTGAGCCATCTCTCCAGCCACTAACCTCCGTACTTCTGTTTTTAAATCAGAAATAGTTTACTCATTCAGCACGGCCTTGTGAGTGACTTAAAGTAGTACCTAACTACTCAAAAATAACCCTTTAAAAGACTGAGTGAACGAGATCGCCATCAAATTTCCTTTAATAAAATGGAAATCGTTTAAGCTAAGGAACCCGAGTACCTCATTAGGGAGCTTGATGCACACGCGCTCTTTCTGGTTAAGCAATCATCATCTCTAAGAAAGACTACATAAAAAAACGGAACTTCTGTATGCCCTGTGTAACAACTCAGTCTGAGAGCGACATTTCTTACAAGTTTCCTAAAAATGAAGCCTTTCACAATTCCAATGATAAGCTGTTCCAGCCAGCACGGCCCGCTGCGTGGGGGAGGGATACCTTGGGCAGCTGCATCCGGGTGGTATTCGGGCTCCTCCTCGGGTGGGCTCTGCAGGAAGTACAGCTGCTCAGGCAGCATGTTGCCGATCTTCTCCTTGCCCAGGACGTGGTTACTCAGCAGTGGGCTCCCGCTGCGCTTCACTTTCTCCCTTCTCTCATGGGCCATAATTTTTTTGGTCCGAGCCTTGATGTTCTCCCAGCACTTCTTCAGCTGTTTGAAATCCCGCAGCGACACGCTGGGCTGAGAGTTGTATTCGTGGGCCAGTGCCTGCCAGGTGCGCTGCTTGAGGGCAATAGTTCGCGCATCACTTTTCTTACACTCCAACACATACTTGTACTTTTCTACCAAAGCAAGCAAGATGCTCTTCTCCAGCTCTGAGAAGTATTTGGCCGGCTTAATAATTTCGTTGTTTTGCATTTTCCACTCTTATTTCTCCTGGTCGTTAGCTAGCCTGCAAAGGGAAGTTTGAAGCAAGAATTACCAATTCCAGCAATAGAAATGTCACAAATCACTGAGGCTGAATCCCTAACCTGGTTCCCTTCTTTAAAAGGGGGCAAGTAACTTCTTTTTCATTACTGTTGAGCCAGGAACACAGCCAGAACTTCACTGAGAATGGGATTTCACAATCTCCAAGTTGATTTCCCAGGAGTCTTTGTGACACCTACATATCACTCTAATTTCCTAATTTATCTCTGCTTAATATAAGGAGCTGGTTCGTCTCCCAATGCTAGGCAGCACTGGAAATAAACAGCTTACTCTTTTTTTTTTTCTTTCACAGATGAAGGTAGTCTAATCAAACAGATCAAGTTATATAAAAGCACTACCAAGATTTCAGGTTCATAAAGAAAATGCTCCTGCATGTCTGATATTTTTGTTTTAATTGTTTTTTAGATTTATTTATGTACATGTTTTGCCTGTACATATGTCTATGTACCACTCACATGCCTGGTGCCCAGGAAGGTCACAAGAGGGCGCTGGATCTCCTGGAACTAGAATTACAGACAACTGTGAGCTGGGAAGAGAACCCAGGTCCTTTGCAAGAACAAGTGCTCTTAACCATTGAGCCATCTCTCCATCCCTGGTATCTGTTGCTTGTGGTTTTGTATCCTTGACCTAGGTGATGCACCTGGGGCAAGCTCAGGTCCTTCAAAAACGAGAGGGGGAAGCCCTGCATGGCACCTGATACCTGCAACCTCACTGCCACTGCAGAGGCTGAGACGGGATTGCGGCAAGCTGGAGCCCATAGAAGTTCTAGGCCAGCCTAGGCTACAGTGTGAGGTCATGTCTCAAAAAGGAAAGACATAAATAAAAAAATGAGAGGTGAGGTCTATGACCCATTAGGTCTGAAGGCCATTTATTTATCATTCATTCATTCATTCATTCATTCTGGTTTTTCCGGACAGGATTTCTTTGTGTAGCCCTGGATGATCTGGAATTCCCTATGTAGACCAAGCTGGTCTTGAAGTCAGAGATCTGCCTGTCTCTGCCTCCCATGCACCACCGCCGCCCGACAACTGAGAGCCATGTTTAAGACGGGACAGTGTTACGCAAACAATTTCTGTAATTTCAGAATTGAATCTGCATCCTTAGAGACAGAGTGCAGTGCTCCTCGCCACAACTGAGGGAACCAAGGGCCAAAAAGCTGAAGTGAATTGCCCAGGGCACAGAGAGAGTGACACACAGGTGTCTTTTTGTCCCTGAAGACCAGTGCTCTTGGTGTCGTCCTATGATGTTCCTTAGACTGTGGGCAGTTTCAAATGATTCGACCCCGCCCTCCTCTACGGTGCTGAGAACCTCATAAATGCTGTACTGTTCTGATGTGTACGAAACATCTTTCTTCCCACATCTTCTGCTCACAGGAAGTTTCCTAAGAGATGACTCCCACACGCCAGTGGTGGCAAACATGGCCGAGCCACAGCAGCTGCAGGAACAAAGTAGAGCGCTGGTAATATCCCCTGCTGGAAAGGACCAACACAGCCCTGGACCCGTTATGTTCTCTAAGCCTCTGATTTTTCAGAGTCAGTAGACAGCATCAAGATATTGATGGTGTGGTCCATTTAAAAGCGCCCACTTCTTATCAGGACTGGCAATGAACTTGGAAGGAGTCCTGAGAGCTAGAGTGAGGTCATCCGAACACCAGAGTGGCAGATACACCACGTTCACTACATTGTTTTCTCAGTTATTTTGTGTGTTTGAGATTTTCCATAATAAAAACAGAGGGGAAAGGCTGTGGCTTTTCTTTCTTCTTTTTTGATACAGGATTTCATGTAGCCTATGACTTTAAAAAAAAAAATCACATTATGGGGTTTTGAGAGATGACTATTTCAGAGTGCCTGGTGCTCTTCCAGAGGCCCAGAGTTCAGTTCTCAGCACTCAGCAGGGTTCAGTTATAGAGCAGCTCACAAACAACTATAATTTGAGCTTTAGGTGATCCTCCTCAGGCCTCTCCAGGTGCATGCGCGCGCGCGCGCACACGCGCGCACACACACACACACACACACACACACACTTTTTTTTAAAAAAATCTTATAACCATCCTATAAAAATCAAATGTGAAAACAGTTACTCTCACCCACGATACCTGCTGAGAGGTATCCTGTTGTTGTCAAAATGAAGCCGGAGCAGACCAGGCCAGCAGAAAGTCTGGAAGCTGGGCCTTTAAATGAGGGTAACAGAGTCTGATGAGGGCCTTCACAATGCTCTACACCTCATCCCAAGGCAGGCTTAGGATGAATACTACCAGGGAGGGCTAGGCCCTCCCCACCAGACTTCTCTCTTCACTGTCACACTGGGCACACCTAGTACCACAGTTACCAAGACAACCAAACACGTGCCAGAGGCAGGTGTGCCTCAGACCTTAAGCAAAGCTAAATAAGGCGCCATTTTTCTTCAAGGACATGACCCTGGCCCCTTTAAACTTTCAAACCTGTGCTTTGATTATATGACACTCATAGTCCCACAGTGGCACCCAGTCGGGGCTCCCTTTTCCCCACAGGACAAAATTAATTCTCCGCCTTCATCAATATGTCTCTTCACTATAATCCAATGTTTCCCAAACTAAAATTTGTGAACACAGGTCCTGCACAGCTTCCCTCTTCCATGTCATCTCTATCTCACAACCCACCCATGTCCAACCTTCTTTGGCTTTTATATGGAGTCAGTGGGTACAGTGGGTGTCCTTAAAAAACAGATAGCTCCCAGAGCCTACTCTGACTCCCCCACACCAACACCTCTGCCTCAGCAGACATGATATGTCTACTTTCCCCGGGTCCCCCATTCTTTTAAGAATGGCTTCTCTAAAGACTCAGATTTCTTTTTTTTTCTTTTTTCTTTTTTTTTTTTTTTTTTTTTGGTTTTTCAAGACAGGGTTTCTCTGTGTAGCTTTGCGCCTTTCCTGGAACTCACTTGGTAGCCCAGGCTGGCCTCGAACTCATAGAAATCCGCCTGCCTCTGCCTCCCGAGTGCTGGGACTAAAGGCGTGCGCCGCCACCGCCCGGCTAAGACTCAGATTTCTAATTCACAAATGAAAAGGGTTTCACTCTATTTTTTTCTGGGAGGTGTAAAGCTATTTTGTATGTAGCATATATTTGCATAAGCTTACTTTCTAAATAAATATCTCTTATGTTGACTATTGCTTAAAAAAAAAACTCCAGAAGAGGAATTGTTGCCTCAAAAGATGAAAGCATTCAAACTGTCTTTGTAAACTGTGTAGCTGACTTACATCCCATCTACAGCACGATAGTCTAGCTGTCCATCACTTCCTCTGCTCTTGTTGCTAACATTCTAATTCCACCCAACCGTGGAGGTGAAAGACATCCTTTCATTGCTTAATGTCCTATGATATCTTGGCTCTCAGGCAAACAAACCACACTCTGAGGTTCGGTCTCTGTGACACTGGTAGAGCTGAAACTGTCAAGCAGTTTAAGAATTCTTCCTTGCCGTGTGTGTGCAGTACCGCTGGCTGCCAGCAGGTGGTGATGGAAAGGGATGGGCTGGGGTGGGAGTGTCTACATTTCACAGAGTTCTGCCTTAAGGGTGGCCAGGTTGAGCCCCAGTGAGAGCAGGTAAGTTTTACTGAGTTCTTATTGTGAGTTAGACTGTATACCAAATGCTTTAGGTGCAGTATATCATTTCACCTTCCCCTAAATCACTCTTGAGAGCATCATCCATTACACTTTAATTTTTCTGTTAAAGAAAAATCTAAGTACCAGAAGAAATTATACAACTGCTCTCAAAGCAAATACCCAGAATTACCAACACCTGGGGACCATTAACAGCCTATTAACTAAACTGTTATTTAATCACTAGCTAAGTACAACCAGAGTTGCTAATTTACTTTGCTTAATTTCGTAGAACACCAGGCCTCTCTGGGCCGTGTGGTTGTGTTCGACAGGAAGTTAAAAGGGACTCCAGTGTACGCCCAAGCTTTTGTACCCCAAAGTTTCCTTATGGATTACCAACAGTCTTGTCAGATAGGCTGCTTAACTCTACAAACTCATCATTATTCTATTTCCAATATAAGAAAGCTGAGGCCCAGGAACCTGCCACGATGACAGAGACAGTGAGTGGCGAAGCCAGAGTCACAGCCGGCGCATGTCTGCCAGGCCCACACTCCTCTACTCTGCCCAGCTCTCTCCGTTCAGCTCTAGTGATGGTCTCTACTTCCTGCTAAAATGGTCTCAATTCCTTAGCGATCCAGGGAGCCGCTGGCAAAGGTCCAGTGACAGGGCAGCTCGGGAACTGTGTCTGCTCTGCCCACCTCCACTTGTTGGCTCTGCCCTCTTTCCTCCCCACCCCCTTGCCTCCATTACCTCCTCGCTCCCTCTTAAACGGAGGGCCCACATCTCTCCCAGGAATGCACCCCTCACCCCGTCTAGTCAGAACTCTGAAATAATTTCCCCAGCCGATCTGATACAAACCGGAAGTAACTGCAAAGATAATGTAGAACTTTAAAGTGGTCCCCACCCCAGGGGTAGGCAGCAATCCCACTACAATCCCACGGGAGCAGCTGACTGACAGTTCTCATCAAACAAACAACTTCCCAAGTAAGAGATCTCTCCAGCAAAGCTCATCACTGGAAATACCAAGGCCAAAAAGCATAATCTAGCTTAAAACTAATCCACAATGTCCGTAATAGGTTACAGATGGCAGCTCAGCAAGCCTTCCCTGTTGTGTGAGCTTTTGCTAGAGCTGGGCTGCCTTCCCTGCCCCTACTCTGCTCAGCAGCAGCTCCTCCTTATGGATGCTGTTCTGTTAGTATACTCCCTGCTAGTATATTGCATGGTTGTAATCCAACAGCAGCCTAGTGACCCTCACAAGTGGGCCCCAGTAGACAGCGAATGCATATGTACATTTTATATAGGTTTAAAACTACCAGCCACACGCAGAATATTATAAGACAAGGCTGTGTTAAAGTGTACTAAAAGCTGCATTAAAGTAAAAATGGTCAATAAAACAGCAAAATCCAAAGGCAGTCAAAGTTCCCCTGGGGCTTGGCAAAGATCTGAAGACAGGTCTAAATAAAAGAGCACAATAATTCTAATATCGTAAAAGAACAAAGGGGAAGCGATTAGCACAATTCCCAAAGCACTAACATTGATTAGACCACCAGAAGTTGATGACCAGGTACTAGTTCATTTAATATTCACCTTAAAAGGAAAAGCCAGCTGTTTGTGAACTGAACGACTGTATGTTACCAACTTCCACTGCCACACGGTTAATCTCCAGTGGGCCGCGCTTGGGATTAGACATTTAAAGAAGTAATTAAGATTAAATGTGACCCTAAGTATGAGCCTTTGATCCAACAGGAATAGTGCCCTAACAAAGAGACATCGGAGACCTTGCACACTCTCCCCCGCCC
Organism: Peromyscus leucopus; assembly: GCF_004664715.2. NCBI lineage: Eukaryota > Metazoa > Chordata > Mammalia > Rodentia > Cricetidae > Peromyscus > Peromyscus leucopus. The sequence goes on along the minus strand of NC_051064.1, from coordinate 59,626,003 downwards.
CCTCTGGACAAAGGGGGAGGGACAGATGAGCATACTATGAAGTGGCAAGGACTGACATGCCAGGACAAGAGCCTCACAATGAAACCTTTCTTGCCAATACCTTGATCTAAGACTTCTCGGCCACTGAAACGACAAGGGAGAAACTTCTGTGCTCAAGCCACTCAATCTGCAGTATTTTGCTAGGGCAACCAAAGAAGGCTGATGTGACAGTCTGTGATTTGTAAGTCCACCAAAGGTGAAACTAAGTCTTAAGGCTTGAGCAAAGTCTAGAGAAATGGCAAAGATTTTGTTCCTATTGCCTTTTGTAGGGGGAAAAAATCACCCTTTGAAGTTAATCCGGTACCTGAAGAGCTAGGATGGAGAACTCAGACAGGGGTCAGGACAGTAATAAGCTAGGCTCCCATCGTGAGGCGAAATGAAGCAAGACAGGGCTACTGAGAACCTGTGCTCATATCCTAACATGGGAGCTGTGCCCCTCTGTGCATCACCTGTGAGATGGATTAGTAACCCTGAACCCGCAGGAGGCACAGCAGTGTAAGAAGCAAGATCAGAGCGTCCGTGCACTGTGCTTCTTTCTCTGTTTGTTCCCATTTCAAACTGTTTCCAAAGTAGCATGATCTCTATAATGTATACCCAAACGTATATTGACCAGCCTTTTATTTCATATACATAAACTTTAACCAGTACAGAATACACTCCCATAGATGCCTCAGCACTGTTCTAAAATATAGGGGGGACACAAAGATAAACCCCACATCTTGGGAAGAATACTGACACAAACTGATGCCTGAAAGGAAAGGCGTTCAGGAACAGACACCCTAACAAAGGACCACGTGCCCTGGCTGCTCAGGGGAGGGAAGAGGGGGTCTGCCCTCCTGTGAACAAGAGACCATGAGTTAGACTTCTAAGGATGTGAACAGGAGGAGCCAAAGGAGAGAACTCAGATTTCTTTAAAAAGGGAGGGGGTGGGATAAGAAAGGCTCTGCACCCGGAGTGGGACAATGCTCACAGGGAGAAAGAAGCGTGTTAAAGGATGCTATGCCCAGGACGTGTCTGTGCACACACAAGGGTAAGGGAGGCAGAGCATGCAGAGATGCTGCACTGAGATGCACTAATGAGCGTGGCCTGAACGAGCGACAGTCCAGGCTGGCATCAAGGCGAACGGTGCTCCCTAAGGTGGAGAGATGGCAGTCCCACAAAACTGAAGCAGCAGAGATCTGTAGTAGAGAGGCGAAAAGGCAGCGTGAGGAACAGCAGCAGAGCCGTGCCCAGGACTTAGTTCCAGGACAGAGCTATTCCTAAGAATATGAACCTGAACGCCTACGAGAAACAAATTAGCAACAGAACAAAACAGGATCACAACCTGGGAGACACAAAGGACTAACATATTATACATGGGCATTGTGGGTGGGCCAAGCAACCTGTCATACACCTCCCATGGAGGCCTGCCAACAGGCTCTAGGCTGTCCTAAAAAACCAAAGGCTATTTCCTATTTTCTGTTACCACTCTGTATCCTGATTCAACATCTTGAAAATAATCATTCTTTGAAATAACCTAAACCCTAGCATATTAAAACTTTAAAAAGAGAGAAAAAAAAAAAAGACCTCCCCCAACCTCTCTTTCTTCACAAATGAGAAATCTAAGGCTTGGCACAAATAAGCGCTTCCTAGGGACCTGGTACCAGGGAGGGGACAGCCTGCTGCTGAAAGTTCATGGTTTGTTTCCCAGCTCTTTCCCCACATCTTCCCATTAAGGTGCCCTTTTCTGTGAGGTATTTTCAAGCCGTTCCCCCCCGCCCCGCGCCATCCCATCTGCTGTGATTTGGATCATAAGGCCCCTTGTGTGAGAGCCTGGTGCCCAGCTTGACATTCTCAGGAAGAACTGGAACCGTCAGATGTGGATCTGGTGAGGTGACTTCAGGACACGAACTAAGCGCCTAAAGGAGAGAGCAGAACTCCAGCGCCCCTTCCTCATCTTGTCTTGGCTCCCTGGTAAGCAATTTTTCTCTACCATGTACTCCCACCATGCCACACTGCCCTGCCATAGGCCCAAACCAACAGGGCCAACTGAATGAATGAAGACCTCCAAAAGAATGAGCCTAGCCACATGGATGGCACACACCTTTAATCCCAGCCCTTGAGGCAGAGGCAGATGGATCTTTAGGAGTTCAAAGCTAGCTTCATCTAAATAGCGAGTCCCAGGCCAGCCAAGGCTACATAGATCCTGTCTCAAACAATCAAAAAGTATGGGCCCAGATAGCCTTTACCACCCAATTCCCAAACGCAGTGCTGGGGACCAAAGCCAAAGCTTCATGATGCTGGGCAAGTGTCTGCTACTCAGCGACACCCCCAACCCAGGCCTTTTCTTTTTATAAACCGATTAGCTCAGAGTTTAGGCACAGTGACAGGAAGCTGGCTGACATGTCATCTGAAAACTTAAGGGCACTCTGTCACTTAGTCTGTGACATGCAGCAAGCCCTCCTTCCTTACTGTCAGTTCTTCATCTCTACATTACCCCTAAAGCAGGTGTTCTCCAAGCCCCTTCCAGGCCGGGCAGTGTTTTTCTGCAACCTAATTTCCACCACCAAACATGGACGGCATTTTCTGATTATTCACGAAGCTAGTAGGGGTTTGGACCAGTGAAATAAAATACTGTTCAAAACAATGAGATGTTTTCCTGGCACTTCAAATAGCCCTTCTTGCTCTAAGGCCATATGTAGGTTTAACTTTATAAAGGAAGCAACCCCGGGTAATGCAGCTAAGGCCAGTGATCAGTTCTCCAGTGTCCTGAAGGCTGTCCACCATACTGAAGGCACTGGGTACATATTTGCTGAATGCGTGGTGACACACACCTGCTTGCCATTTGTATGTTTTTACTAATTACAGCTACACGTTCTACTATCCAAAGTATCTCTTTTGATAAGGAATAAATAGGGGAATTATAGTTTTCTGGTTTCTAGAAAATACCATGAAGAGCCTAAAGGAAGTAGAAATGGCAGTTGTTCAGAGCCTCATGCTAACTGTGGCTGTCCTTTTCTGTTCACATGCTCAGACCTCCCTGCCCAGGACGGGCGCTCACCCACCCCCTTCCCTCCCCTCCACCTTCTTTCCTTTAGAGGCCTTGCACCAGCAGTGGCCTTTCCTCTGTGTCAGCCCCCTTCCCCACTCTCTTCAAGTAGCCGCAGAACGTGGAAGTGTTTATTTTTGCCATCTGTATCTGAGTGTGACTGAGACCGGATCCAGCCTTGTGTTTAAGGCAAGCCCCCCACTCCTCACCCTCCTCTTCTCTGTCCTCCCACTTACAGAAACCCTTCTTTAAACTAGATGAGAGTTCTTAAAAGTCCTGACCCCCTCCCTTCATCTCCTCCACAGCTCCATTCTAAACCAGCCCCCGCCCAGGCTCCCCTGAAATGCCTTTAGATTCATTATTAAAGGCTCCCCTGCAGGAAGCATTTCTGACACGCAGAAGGTGCCCTTCTGGGGGTGTTCCACACCATCCTGCTTCTTGTCTTAGCCAGGACACTCTCCTCCACTCCCACACTTCAGAAGACTGAGTCTCAGATCTGCTCTAGCCCGGGGCTATCAAGTCCTCAGCTCTTACCACAGCATCTCTTATAACAATTTCTCCACACTACTATCCATCTGCTCTGTCAAGGGGGAGCTACACTGTGTGCGCATCTTTCACACGGTAGACGATCATTGCTTGTTCAGACATATTGCCATCTCTCTACCAACTTCCTCTATCACTGTCCCATATGGGCACCTCAGAAATTATTAATTCTCCAGGGAGCTAAAGCCATACTAATTATTCCCCCACCATCTACAAGTCTCATGACATCTGGTGACTTCAGCCCTACCCACGGCGCTTCCCAAGCAAAAAAAACCTCAGCATGCTCTCCCACATGAGCAACCAGTAAGAAAACCCATCCTATGATTTCCTTCACTATCTACTGCTGCCTCCCCTACTCTCGCTGCGCATCTCTTCTGTCAGACCTTAATCTGCAACTGCTCTCCCGAATGCCCAAAGCATCCTCCATACCACCATGGGACAGGGTGTCCTGCTTTTACCCTGTGACACACCCCTGCTTGTACCCCGTGGCATCTCTTCCACTTCTTAAGTAATAAAACAAGTCCAAACTCCTCACAAGACACTCAGGCTTTTCTAGATCCTTCTTGAGTCTCAGCACCTCCTCCATCTGCCCCACCTCATGTATCTTTCAACCTAATCCGACCAAACTCACCCTCACGCCCTTAAATTGGCTATCTTCTCATGGCTCAGTTCATGTTGGACTCCTCTGCCTGTAATCTTTGCTTCAAGGTCCATTCAGTACCCATTTCCATCCTAACAGACCCAGCTCCCATGTAATTGTTCTAAAGCCTGCCTAAACTAATGCCCACAGGCCTGCTTATAAGTAACGGCTTTCCTTCCAAACTGAGTTTAAGCCGTGTAAGGTACGTTATATTGGTTAACCGTCCTCTGCTCTTACTGGGTGAAGGCTGACGCTGGGAGAGGGGAGGCCCTGCACTGTCTGGGGAAGGCTGGCTCCTTCGCTCTCTAACTAGGAAAAGAGCAAGCCACAGTGGGCATTAGGAACACTGTCCTTGAGAACAGATTAGGAGATAAACTATTTGCAACCACCTTAACTGAACACGAAGCTAGAAGTTCATCCATAGAAAGCTCATGGGCGGAGAGGCTGGAGAAGACCCTCCTGCCCAGGAGTCTCTCAGTCAGGAACTCCAGCTGACTGCCTCAGTTTCCACAGTTTGTTTCTGCTGGTTGTAAACTCCCGATTCGATGATGTTCTTGGTCTGCTGGTGTTTGTCCTTTACCTGAGAAGATGATCCCATTCTACCTAGGACTCTTGATCGGAAACTCCAGCTGGCTGCCTCAGTGGGGCTTCTCCAAATTTCTGCCGCCTATTTGTAAGCCCTAGATTTGATCTGGTCCAGTGGTGGCTCTCTCACTTGGTCTACATCCAGTCCGTTGGATGTTGTGATCATCCAGTTTGATGTTCTGCCATCTAGCTATGGCCTTCCTCTATCTGCTACTCACTACTTAAGTCTTTTATTTTTGCTAGCTATCTGTTAAATAATTCACTCATTCAACACTGAAGGTGTGACTATTGTAGAACATGCTCCAGACTCTGCCGAACCAAAGAGCTTACACGCTATACGTACAATGCAACTGCGTTTTTTAAGACAGGGAATGTCACAGCTGAGACTCAACAGCATGAATGAGATAAAAAGAGGTGGTCATAGAACATTCAGAATTTCTGCCCTAGGGCTCAAACTCAGTGTGAAGCGCACTGGCCCTGAGTCTCTAGCAAATGAGGTGACCCACTCTTCTATAAGCCCACAGTCAATCATAAATGTCAACCAGTAGCACATCTCACATTTTTTTATAACTTGCTCTTTGTGTCCATCTCCCTCACTGGAATGGGAAACTCCTGAGGAAATATATAATTTCTGACTCATCTCTGCATCTCCACATGTAGCCTATGACTCAGCAAAGGACTGGCACTCAGGAAACATTTATTTTGAATGAATTTCCTAATGGCCAGGAAATATAGTAAAATGTTGTTGAGTTTCCTGCCAACTACTTGAAAAAAGAAAATCATCTCTCTCTCTCTCTCTCTCTCTCTCTCTCTCTCTCTCTCTCTCTCTCTCTCTCTCTCACACACACACACACACACACACACACACACGTACTATAATCACAAAGGTAAGAGATAGCAGGGAAATGGCTGAGCACCCAAGTTGTCGATCTCTCCCAAAGCACTTGCTCTTTCCACTCTGCATAATATTTGTTGCCCTTACCATCATCACTGTGGACCCCAAACCCTCTTCCAAGTCCTGGTTTAAAACAAAACACCTTTATCCAAGAAATCTGTCCTGCTCACTCACGGGAAGGTGACACTGGGTAAGCAATCCAGAGAGCGCAGAGTGCCTGCCTCCCTGGTGGCTTCCCGCAGTGTACTGAAGTGGCCAGCTCCACTGCTCTCCGTCCTACTGCAGACCCGGGCACCTTTCCTGTCTCCCTCCTTTTCTTTCCTTACAGTTCTTAGAGTTCTCCCCATTCCAAACTGAAACTCAGAAGTTTCTTCAGTCCCACTGTGTCACTGAAGCAAGTGAAGAGAGGTCCCAACTCCCCTTCTTCACATCAGTTAGGCTTTTAAGCATCTTACAACCAGGAACCAACCCCTGCATCCTAAGACGCGCAATGCTTTGCCAGGCCTAATGTTAGTGCCTGCAATTCATCGGAACACTTCCGCCCAGCTGCAGGAGTAAAGAGAGACAACTTCTGATCTTTCTTCGGGCTCCTCCCACTCCCCCCCCCCCAGGGCAGACCTGTCTCAAGATGCAGCTGTGGGGAGAGGAAATGGATAACCCCATCTTTCTCCAGGTTTTAGAATTCTTTTTCCCCATTCCTTATCTCCCTCTCTGGCCTCAAACTCTCACAGCTGTCCTCAATCCTAACTCAGGAACTATTTTATTAACAGTCAACAATTTCCTGAGTAACCACATACCCGTGGCCTCTTCTGACACGTTTAAACCCCTACACAACTCAGGCCCTAATATCCCAGCTCCCGTTTTAAATGTGTGAAAAGATGTGTCTTCACCCTTGATCCATTCTCCTAAGTAGCGCAAAACATTTGTACTGTTAAATGTTATCACAGCGATAAAACATCCATTCTCTATCATCAGAACAGGCAGACTAAATTCGTGTTTCTTACTCCAACAGAACAATTATCCCTGCAATTTACAGAGCTACCTCAGGGCCAGTGCGATGATTTAATAATTCATGTCAACTGTTTAGGACCTGGGCCCTGGGACATGAAGTACTTAAATTTAGCTATCAGCAGATACACATTATCTCTCACAATAGTACCTGGGGGTGGGTATTACATCACACCCTACTCCCCCATTATAGAAACATCAACCCAGCAGCCTCGGAGCAAAGGAGCTTCCCCAAGGTCAGTCGGGCAGGGATGTGATGCGCTCTTTCCCTCCTAAGATCCTCTGAAGGAGGGACCCAGCCCATTATCCACAGGACCGGACCGAAGGCGGGGGTCTCAATGGAGACAAGTACGGAAAAGCGGCGAGCGCAGTTCCCTGCACACAGTGGGAATGTGAGGACCGCGGCACCGCGGGGCTCGGCTGGATTTTTCCCCCAGCGCCTCCTGGGCCCCGGGCTCGGAGTTCCCCCTCCCGGGAGCTCCAGCGCGTCTGCGAGGCCCGCGCGCCGGCGCTTTGTACGCGGCAGGCCGGCCGGGTTCCCGGGGCACCGCGGCGCGCGCCGGCGGCCGGCGGCCTGCGGGGAGGAGGGCGCGGCGGCTCGGCCCCAAAGCCCGCCGGACCCCCGCGCTCCCGCTCCGCCCGCCTCCCCGGCCCGCCGCGGCCCTCCCGGCCCCAACCTCCTACCTGCAGCGGCGGCGCGGCGGCCGCGGGTCCCGGGGAGGGGCGCGGAGGCGCGAGCGCGGCGGCCTGGGCTGCTCTGGCGGGCTGAGCGGCCGGCAGGGCCGCGGGCTCCAGGCGCCGGGCGGCCGCGCGCCCCCGGCCGGCCAGGCCCCGCCGCGCGCGCCGCGGCCACAAAGCCCCGCGCCGCCGCCCCCTCGCGGGCCGCCGCCGCCTCCTACCGCTCGGTGGGCGCCGCGGAGGGCGGGAGCGCGGCCCCGCGCAGTCCCCACCTCCCCGAGCCGCGGTCCCACTGCGCTGCCCACCTTGGCCCGGGAGCTGCGGAAGGGGACTGTCTCCGCCAACAACAAAAGAATGCATTTTCCTACACTGGGGGGATGTGGCAGTCACCCGCAGGAGTTAGCGCCAGCCTCCTGATTGACATGGGCCCTTTTCTTTGCAGACTCCAGGAGGCTAGGAATGGCACCCCCTCCTACTCTGAGTTCATCGCCAACTTTTGTGGGTTGTTTTTTTTTTTTTTTTTTTTTTTTTTTTTAAATCGGCCGGATGTGTCTCCTAAGAGGGTGTGCGCTCTCCCTCCCCCCCAAAACCCCGGCAGTGCCCACCGACCTCAGGACCCGCCCTGGGTGCCGACACGGTGGGACCCAGCGCACGCGGCTTAAACAACTGTGCTGCTTGGGGCCCTTCTTCGGACAAGGCCTCTACCCCTCCCCCAAGGATGAAGACTCTTTCTTTTGCCCTGGATCGGTAAAGAAGATTCCAAACCCAGAGAAGGGCAAAAGAGGGTGCTTAAACTTTTACTTTTTCCGCGAGATGAAACTCAACATAACATAAAGATAACCGTTTAAAAATTTACAATTCAGTGGCATTTATTATACTTAAACAGTCAGCAATGACCCCCTCCTAATTCTGAACGGTTCCATCAGAAGGAAACCCACACACAAATTAATCAGTCGCTCCACTGCCTAGTCCTCTGAAAAACCATTAATGCATTTTCTTTCTCTATAGATTTACCTTTTCTGTATATTTCATATAAATGGAGTCGTTTTGGGCAGTGTGTGTGTGTGTGTGTGTGTGTGTGAGGCTGTTAGTGTGTCGTGCTGTTGTGTGTGTGTGCTGGTGTCCGCGACAGGCGCTGCGCCATGCAGCGCAGGCTCGCACTCTAGAGTTACCCCAGGCTTGGCCTAAATACCTAATACTGCACTGATACTACAGAATGCAAGGTCATATGGTAACTCACTTTGAGACAGTCTCTGTTACCACTAAGCAGAGGATGAGCTTGAACTTCGGATCCTCCTGCCTCCACCTCTGAAATGCTGGGATTACAGGTGTGAGTCACACATCCAGTCACCCACAATCTTTAAACAGGTGATCATCCAGGGTTTTGACTGCAGAAAAAAAAAAAAATAGAGAGACACCCAAACATTCCCTGGTGTGGGGGCAGAAGCACCTATAGAATACTCTAGACTAAGAATTATAGCTGCTTTTTGTTCCTTAATTTAGCAATGATTTGTGTGGTGTCCCAGGAGCTTTGAAATTGCCCAGAGAGCCAGGGAACAGACTTGATGGTGTGGTGAGGTGAGGGGGTGGGGTGGCATTCTATTGGAAACAAACTTTATGACACACCATTCCAGAAGCCAAAGCTACTCACCATTTGCACGTAAGCTTTCCATGTAATTCTGTGCTAGAAGTCCTTAAAGATAGTATTCTTAAGTGAGGATGCAGTGAAAGGAAAACTGCTGGGCTATGAAATGAGAAGATCACAAATTTTGAATGATAGGCAATAAAGTGTGGGTAAAGCAGGAGGTGTATGTAGCAAGGGGGCCTGGCCTGTACTACTTATTTCCACATGGAGTATTTTATCTGCCTTGAATCTGTTTTCTCATTGCTTAAGAGAGAGCTAATGCTGCCTACCTGATAGGATAGGTAAAAGCTTCCAGCTCGATGGGCATGGTGGCACACACCTTTAATCCCAGCACTCCGGCACAAAAGCAGGTGGATCTCTGAGTTTGAGGCCGGCCTGGTCTACAAAGCAAGTTCCAGAACAGTCAGAGCAACACAAAGAAACCCTGTCTCGATAAAAACAAACAAACGGAAAACAACAACTTCCAGCCTAACCTCAATAAATGATCAGCGCTTTTGATTTAAAATGCTGAAGATTGGCATGCGCCCCATGAAGACAAGCTGCTATGAACACAGTTGACCATGTGTTTCTCCTCAAATCAAGAAAGCAGGCTAACTTTAAAACGATTAAGACCAGGGTAACAAGTCAGATCCCTAACACAATTTCTGCATCTCGTCTTACTCTGTTTCCTGACTCAGGAAGGCAAATTACCCTGGTCAGGTTTTTTAACATGGCTCAATCTTATCTGTCAAGTGGAGTAACACCTACTTAATAGGATTTGACGAGACGGTGCATACAGAGGGCTTAGCCCAGAGCTGGCAAATAAAAATACTATTACATGTATTGATAACAAAGCTATTCTAAATTCTCCAAGGAAAGTATTAGCAGAAGATCAAGATCAACAGAAAGGTGAGTAAATCAAGCTATAGGGGAAAACTGGTCCATTGGACAATTGCCTTAAGACAGCCCGGTCCATTCCCACGATGGGTATGAGCACTACACTGTACTCGGACAGTTTGTTGAGAATAGCTTTAAGCACAGCTTTTTTGCTCTGGCCCAGGCTTACCGAGCAGTTTTGACAGAGCAGCCGGATTCCACAAAAGCTCTCTGAAGGAAAGAATATGAACTGAGCATCTAACCTGAATGCTGCAGCATTCTGAAAAATCACAATGTCCTTTGCAAATTGGCATTTCATTTATCTCTCTGTTACTATTTTGCGTGGACAATGTTCCTGAAATCTAACTGAGAATGGATATTAGAAAGTACTTTAAGCTGCCTTTTCTAGCAAGTAACAGAGTCTCATCCAAACTTGCCAAAGGAGGATGTTTATTTAATCTGAGGCGAACTGGAACTGCAAAACCAGCCTGAGCAGGACGTGCAGTTAATTAAAAGCCACTAGGGACTGATGATCTCCATCTATTTCGCTTCAGGCTATCAATCCTTCCTTCTCTCTCTCTTTGTTTGACAGTCTTGCTATGTAGTCCAGACTGGCTTCCAACTCTCCTGCCTCGGCCTCCTGTATGGCGAGATTACAGGAGGGCACCGTGACAACCCGTTTCTCAGTGTGGCTTTCCATGTCTCTCTCTGCCCTGCTTTCTTTAGTTTCTGTGTCTTCTCTTTCTTTCTCATGTAGATGAGCTCCAATTCTCCTCCGACTCCCAGCCTGCTTCCTCTGCTTGACTATCTTGCACTCAGCCATAATGGACATCACGACCACCATCACACCAGCCTGTGGTAAGTGTGGAAATGTCCTCTCCCTGGGTTCCTGTTTACCCAGACAAAAGGCAAACAAACAAGCTGAGCCCACTGCTTCAAGCAAGCACACGCTAACAACATACGTGCTGACTGCTTTTGGATTAGAAATCTACTTCTGATAATAGGTGGTTCTGGCATAGAGGATGGGGACACCAGTTGAGAAATAGCCACCCAAAACAAAGGGGCTACACGTGGAAGAATTCACCAAAAGTTAGCACAGGAAGAGAGATACTCTGAAATCCTTGCATTAATAGAACTGTATTGTTGGAACAGCAACAAAGAAAATTTGGGATAGAGTCACATGGCATGGAGATACATATAAGTGTAACCCCACCTTCTTTTTTTTTTTTTAAAAAAAAAAAGTTGTCTTTTTGTAACAAAGACCATCACAGAAAACCACAGCTGGTTAAAAGGTAAAGAACAAGGCATGATGGGGTACGAGTGATCCAGCCCCAGTGGATACATCTATAACACAGCTGCACCCGAGGCTCAGGAAATATGATGGGCAAGGGAACAGAGAGAGTGTGAGAATCAGAGGACCCGGAAATGACAGGGAACCTCCACCCATGGTGCCTCAATAAATATGGCAAATAAGACCTGAACAAGGACAACACCAATACACTTGCCAATGAAGAAAGGAGAAATCCCAGGGGACCCCACTCCTAGACAAAGAACTCTAGGAAACTCAGGCGTGCTGAGATTGGAAGAATTAGTTCTTTCCAAGGATGACCACCCCCAACTGGTTATCCAATATCAAGTGGTCAGCCTGAGATCGTACATAGAAGCAACATTAAGTGGACATATCAGGTTGTTTTTTAATATTTATACACACACACTCACACACAACAATAACAAGAAAATGAGACCATGAATTTGAGAGGAAAAGAAATGGGAATATGGGGAAAAATAAGACAGGGAAGGGAAGGGGGGAGATGACAATTATATTTTGAGTTAAAAAATACATTTTAAATTAGGATGAGTACTGTAGAAGATGTTGGTGATATACTCTCTGGTGGTAGAGATAGTCTAGGAGATGTAGTTCAAATGCTAAAATATTAGAAAATCTGAAGTTATTCATGGATATTGACAATAATGAAGAAAAATTTCTGAAACTCAAATATTCCTGGAAAATCTTATTGACTACAATGTATCATAGTATAAAGCAGAATACCCTCATCATGAAAATGTAACAACATTGAATGATTTTTAAATATGTAAACCAATTAAAAGTTTGTACATACTGGGACTGGAGGGATGACTCAGCAGTTAAAAGCACTGGCTGCTCTTCCAGAGGTCACGAGTTCAATTCCCAGCACCCACATGGTAGCTCACAACCATCTATAATGAGTCTGATGCCCTCTTCTGGCATGCAGGCATACATGCAGATAGAGCACTCATACATAGAATACATACATAAATAAAAAAATGTTTAAAGTTTCTACATAAATATTAGCTATGGAGGATAAGATAGTTGTTGATCTGTTGCAAGTACTTACATATGCTGAACATTTGCATTGTATTCAAAGGCTGTAGGGATGGATAAGATAATCAAGAAGGTCCTGCAGAACAGTGATTCTCAAGAGATGACTAGATCAGCTTTCTTACCTCCCATTTGTTGAAAAGAAAGATTAAATTCATAAGTCTGACCCAAACAGAACCTTGGAGGCTGGGCACCACAAACCTTCCAGGTAGATTATTTTGCATACTAAATTTGAGAGCTAGTTGAATTAGGAGTAGTTGGCATACATCAACCAAAATACCAAAGACATTTTTATGGACTTGGGCTAGACGATCCTAATATTTGTTTGAAAGAAAAAATGATCAAGAATAGCAAAGAACATTTTTCAAAAGACTCAAGATGGCATTTACCCTACCAGGTAGTAAAACTCTCTATAAATTTATAGAAATTCAATCTGCATAATACAATAAAACAAGGCCCACAACAGATTTCTGAACATGTTGAAACATTTAAACCATAAAACAATGGCTCTCAACCTTCCTATCACTGCCACCCTTTAATACAGTTTCTCATGTTGTAGTGACTCCCATTCATAAAATTATTTTTGTTGCCACTTCATAACTGTAATTTGTTACCATTATGAATCATAATGTAAATTTCTATATTTTCCAATGGTCTTAGGTGACCCCTGTGAAAGGGTTGTTGGACACCCACAAAGGGGTCACGACTCACAGGTTGAGAACCACTGCAAAGGAAAGAGTTGTTAAGTCCACAAATGAGATTAGTCATCCGTTAATAAAGAATTAACATTTTTCCTCTGCATCATGTAAAATGAATGATTCCATCTGGGGTTTAAAGCCACATATAAAAGACATACAAGTAGTGATCTAAAAATAGAACATGTTTAAGCGAAGGACAGCAGTGCTTTCTCATGTACAATGTACAAAGCAGGGCTGGTAGTGTAGTGCAATGGTAGAGCACTCAACTAGCATGTCTTAAGTTCAACTCACAGCATTGCCCCCTCACACAAAGAAAGATACATAAAGTAAAGCCACATAGGACAAGATTGGAATTTTAACTATGCAAAAATTGACTTCACATGAGTAGCACCAATATCTTCATTTCTAATAAAAGGATCCATTGAAGAAATGGCTGCTTCTGGGACTAGTGTAGAAAACATGGAGTAATTTATAGCACAAGAGAGTAAGCAGTAACTAAAACACATACAACAACAAGAACCAAATATAATAATAAAAAAAGACAAGCAAACAAAACGAGGTTCTAGTTAAGACATCAGATTCAGCAAAAACTTAAGCTGATTGAGAAAATGGGTTCTCTTACTTTCTGGAGGAAGTGTAAGTTGGTCAGGCTGTTCTGGGGGACTATAGCTACAGGTATTTTAGAGTTCACAGTCCTGTTTAGCTATAGAAATTCTCTTGGACAGAAGTTAAAAAGGAACATGAGACGCTAGAAAGATGGCTCAGTGAGAAAGCATACAAGCTCTACAAGCGTAAGGACTTGACTTTGACTCTCTAGGACCCATGGAGGAAGCTGTGCATGGCTAGGCTTGCCTGTAAGATCAGGATTTGGGGTACAGAGACAGGCAGATAGCTCACTAGCCTATTCGGCAAGCTTCCTCTTCAGGAAGAGACCCTGTCTCTAGGCAATAAGGCAGATAGTGACCCAGGAAGGTTCCCAACATCCAGCTCTTGCCTGTGAATGCATGGGTATAGGGACACTCAAGTGCATATACCAGACACACACACACACACACACACACACACACACACACACACACACACACACACAGAGCGTGGAGCAGAACCAAGGTTTTAACCAAAGCATATTTTAAATGCACACACAAATGAAAATACCTGCCAAAAAAAAGAAATGATGAAGTGAGCTAAGGGCTAGTCGCAGTGTAGAACAGCATGTTTCATCATCTGCAGGGATGACAGCAACTACAGACATCATCATTTTGTGTATCATTAAGAAAGAAAATGTGTCTAATTAAACTATGGCACAAAACTTGTGTGTCCATTTGTAATTTTTTATTTCATACTTCTTGGGAAAGTTAATTGTGACTTAAGATGAAGATTTAGAATTGTGCACCATCCCTTTGCATGTGTCAAAAAGGAAAATGTTCATGAAATGAATTGATTAGGATATACCTAAATTCTCTTCTTGGATCAGTGAAATGGCTCAAGAGGTAAAGACACTTGAGCTAAAATCACCTCAGTTGAATGCCCAGGACCTACAAGGTGAAGGGAGAGAATTAACTCCCACAAGTTGTCCTCTGGTCTCCACATATGTGTTATGGTATATGCAAACATGAGTGTGTGTGTGTGTTTTTGTGTGTGTGCGCGCGCACATGCGCGCGCATGTGCATGTGTACAAACACATAAAAAGTGAAATAAAAAATTTAAATTTAAAATTTAAATCCTCATCTCCAAATCAGACTCTCCTAAAGGGCACTCAGACCCAGAACCATCAGTACTCCAGGCTGCTAACCTGCATTCTGTGAGTTTTGATGCATACTCAGCAGTAGATGACAACGGTGTCTCATCTGTTGCCTCACTGGCAGCAACTGTAAGAGGCATACCAATTTTCCAGGCTGTAAAGTGTGAATGAGGAAGTGTGCCTTAGAATAATAAAGATCATAGGTAGTAGCTAAAGGAACCAAGGGCATTCACAGATGCCACTGCTGGATGCTTTAGTTCATATTGCTAAGAAAATGCAACACTTTGTAAAAGCAAATATGCAGTACAATATTATTCAGGGGAAAAGCAAACAAACCTTGGGATTTCTATGGCAGACTCTGGAAATTCGGGCAGCCATAGACTGCAGCTTTCCTTTACTATGCCGTGTTACACTTTACACAGTTGACTGCTAGTTTACCCGGGCTCTGTGCTGAGACATGATGTAATCAAGTTTAGGAGAGCGAACTGTAAGCAGACAGTCCCCTGGGTTTCCTTTCGTGAATGAGAACAGCTTGGCAAGCAGATGATGTTTGGCCTTTCCTGCCCAGTACATGGACACAGCTTCTAGACAGGCTGCAATCATCTCCAGATCAAACAAGGGCAAGAGCAGTACATGGTCAACTCAAAGGCTGAAAGAGCCTGGGATCTTGGTGACGTCACTGAGCCTCAGCGCCTGAGGGTGTGCAGCCGGTCTCTGGGTAAAGTGTACCTCCACGAACAGTTCAGTAGCATGACACACAGCCACACTGTGCAACACCTATTATCACTATCCATTAAGACATTCTCGTCATTCCGAACTCTGTTCCCATTTCAAGCCAGCTCTGTGTTCAGCCCCACCCCTCACCTCTGGCAGCCATTCTACTTTCTGTCTTCATGTTTTGACAAGTTCAAGGAGCTCGTATCAGTAGAATCATAAGTTCTTTTGTGCCTAGCCTTTTAAAAGATTTAGTTTATTCTTTTTAATGATGTCAGTCTGTGTATCTGCATGAGGCTATGTGCGCAAGAGTGTAGGTGTCTGTGGGAGGCAAAGGTGTGTGATTCCCCTGGAGCTGGAGTTACAGGCAGCTGTAAGGCTCCAGATGTGGGTACTGGGACCCAAATTTGGGCAGGTCTTCTGGAAGAACAGCAGGTGCTCTTAATCACTGAGCCATCCCTCTGACCCATCTGCCTTTTAAGTTTTTCTTTGTATACGTGTCACACAAGCATAGTTCCCCCCCCCATACCTTTGTTCTACCCTTTTCCGATCTCCCCCACTAATAATCCCCTTTGCTTCTACTTTCATATCATACATACATGATTTTATATATCCTCATAAGATCTAAGAACTACAAATGAAAGGAAGCATACAGCAGTTGTCTTTCTGACTAGTTCAATATGATTATCTCCAGTTACATCCATTTTTCAAACTTTGTTCCTCAGGAATGAAAAAAAAAATCCATTGTGTACATGTGCTAGTTAGTTAGTTTGTCTGTTTTTGTCAACATGACAAGTTAGAGTCATCTGACCTCAGCGGAGAAAATGTCTCTATTAGATTGCCTATGAACAAGTCTGTGGCATATTTTCTTAATTAATAATTGATGGGGAAGGGCCCAGCATATTATGGGTAATGCCACCCTGGGCAGGTGGTCCTAGATAGTATAAGAAAGCAAACTGAGCAAGTCACGGGGAGCAAGCCAGCAAGCAGTGTTCATAAGTTCCAGTTTCCAGGTTTCTGCCTTGAGTTCTGCACCAACTCCCGTTCACAGTGGACTATAGGCTGTAAACTGAAATAAACCCTTTCCTCCCCAAGTTGCTTTTAGTCATGGTGTTTCATCACAGTAACAGAAAGCTACCTAGGATGTTAAGTAACACTACACTTTCAGTCTTCCTTCCTCTACTGTTAGACACGTCCATTTGTTCCATAACTAAGCTATTGTGGACAGTACTACGGTAAACATTAATGGGCAAGTGCCTCTATGACATGGTGACTTGAGTCCTTTGGTAACAATGCATAGCTAGGTCATATGGTAGATCTAGCTGAGTTTTCTGAGAAATGTCCACACCAATTTTCCACCTGTCTGGATTAGCTTGCACTCCCACCAGCAGTGAATAAGCGTTCCCCTTTTGCCCGCATCAATTGTTGTTTCTTAATGACTTCCATTCTCACTGGGTTAAGACCAAATGGCAGCGTAGACTCATCTCTCTGAAGGTTAGTGACTTTGGACAATTTATATATGTTTATTAGCCTTTTTTAGTTTTTTTTTTTTGAATAGCCTAGATATTTATTCTGTCAAAGATGTTCCTCCCTTTCTATAGGTCGTGTCTTTACTTGTTTCCATTGCTATTTTTTAGTTTGATGAAATCCAATTTGTCATTTGTTCAGAAAGTCCTTGCCTATATCTTAAAATTAGCCCTCCTTTTTCCTCTACCAATTTCAGAGTCTCGGGTCTTATATTAAGGTCTTTGACCCATCTAAGGTTGACTCTTGTGCAAGGTGAGAGGTAGAAATCTAGTTTTATTCTTCTACATATGGATACCCAATTTTCACAGCATCATTTACTGAGGATGCTGTATTTTCCCCTATGTATATTTTTGTCATCTTTGTCAAAAAAAAAAAAATCAAGGTACTGGAGCTGTATGGGCTTA
This sequence comes from Peromyscus leucopus, assembly GCF_004664715.2. Classification (NCBI taxonomy): domain Eukaryota; kingdom Metazoa; phylum Chordata; class Mammalia; order Rodentia; family Cricetidae; genus Peromyscus; species Peromyscus leucopus. The sequence continues at coordinate 59,608,644 of NC_051064.1, read as the reverse complement.
TATCTGAGACCTGTACTCTGTTCAGTTGACTACATGTCTGCTTTAGGGCCAGCACAACACTGTTTTTTGCTACTATTGCTCTGTAAAATAACTTGAAATCAGGTATAGTGATACTTCTGGTTTTATTCTTTGTGATCAGGATTGCTTGGTCTTTTATATGTTTTGTTTTTAGCTTATTTAATTAGTATAATGTTGTCACTGAGCATCCATAGTGTAATATAAATAATAATTTCATTCTTTTAACAGCTGGATAAACTTACACTGTCCGTATGTATATGTCACATTTTATCTTTGATGCAGGGACATTTGAATTATTTCCCTGGGCTTCTTTTTGAATGAGACTAATAAAATGGCTTTCTTTCTTGGGTTTTCATTTCAATTGTAGTTGAATAGATTCATAACTACTGCAAGGCATATGTGTAGAGATGTATGCATGAAAACATGGGGAAATGCACTGGATAATTATACAAGTGGGAATAGGGCATGGAGGATACATTTCCTTCCATTTAAAATCTGAACATTTCTAGTTTCATTCTCTCCCAGCAGAGCAAGTTAAACAATAGCCAGATCTTTGCATAATAGTGCAAAAAAAAAAGTGGCTAGCAGAATTTGTGTAGGCTAGTGTACGTGCAATCTGGATGATTCCCACATATGTGTATGCGGATTCCTGCTTGATAGCCAAAGCTAAACATTTTCCTTTAGATTTCAGCCAAAAGTGTATTCCTGCTAGGCTGTGAGGAACAAGAGGAACCAGGTACGGAAGGACCGATGCTGTTCCCATTGGTGCCAACACTGGGAGTTCGGCACCAAAATCTTTCTCTATTTTGTTCGGTGCTGGGACTCAGACTCAGGGCCTTGCACATTCTAAACAAGTGCCCTACCACGGAAACATATCCCCAGTGCCCCAAATAGATTTTAAACAAAGTGTAAATGGGAAAGGGGTTTTTGTCCCACCATTGTAGATGAGTATTATTCCAATGTTAAGGATGCAATTTAACTTCTAACCATCTGGCTAAACAATAAAAACAAGCTATTATGTGACCTAAAGGTGACAAGAGTTGGTGTGACAATTAGTCGTAGAAACCCTAGGGCCCGTACTACATAAAATATTGCAGCTATTTTACAGCTGTGTGATATAAGACTTAATAAATCGGGGGTGGGGAGAGGAATCAGGCTGGAATTCTCATGAGCCTCCAAGGGTGTGGAAAGCTGCAGCCAAATGCCAAAGCCACATCTGGGTTAGCTAGCACCCAGTAGCGGAGCTGGTGCATAGGCAGGTGGGTGCATAGGCAGTGGGTGCATAGGCAGGTGGGTGCATAGGCAGGTGGGTGCATAGGCAGGTGGGTGCATAGGCAGGTGGGTGCATAGGCAGGTGGGTTATGCTTCGACATAGCCAGGTGTTGTCCTGGCAGCGCTCTGCTCTGTCTCTGACAGAAGTCGCTATTTGAGTGGCTTCTCAGCTTCGAGTAGAAGTTTCTCAGTTGGCAAAAAATGTTTCACATTGTCAGTGGCTGGTGGAAGGGTTGGGAGGAAAAGCTGGCTCAAGGGGTCAAAAGAGGCAGCCAGTAGCTTTTGCATTCTCTGGGAAGTGTTGCATCACAGTATAGAGAATAAATAAATGTTAATCATTCTCCCTATTAGACCTCATAATGTATCTATCAACTATGTTACTGGTAACAGAAACAAATGCAAAACATTATTGGTGGAATTTGCCAGTTGTAGTAGAATATTATTTTAAGGTGTGTTACTTTTGTTTATGTTGCATTTGTTTAACTCTGTGAAGCTGTGATATTGTGCCTGTCTAAAAGACACCTGATTGTCTAATAAATAACTGGCCAATAGCAAGGCAGGAGAAAGGATAGGCGGGGCTGGCAGGCAGAGAGAATATATAAAGGGAGAAAGTAAAATTTACAGAAGTAAGAGAACTGGAAAAGCCCAGAGGCAAAAAGTAGACGGGATAAGTTAAGGAAAACTGGCTAGAAACTAAGCCAAGCCAAGCCAGGCATTCATAAGTAAGAATAAGCCTCTGTGTGTGATTTATTTGGAAGCTGGGTGGTGGGCCCCCCCAAAAGAGCAAAACCCCACAGCAACAGCCATTGACTTAAATCTATTAGTATTGATTAAAAAAAAAAAAAAATTTATCTATTATGTATATAGCATTCTGCCTACATGCCAGAAGAGGGCACCAGATCTCATTACAGATGGTTGTGAGCAACCATATGGTTGCTGGGAATTGAACTCCAGACCTCTGGTGGAGCAACCAGTGCTCTTAACCACTGAGCCATTTCTCCAGCCCCTACTATTGATTTTTTTTATAAGCAGGTTAAAAGATGTCATTGCCTTTAAGCCCATTTTGTAGTAAGTTTCAGAAGGAATATGGCTTTTCTTCTTTGTATCCAGCACATATGAGATGTGTGTCTTTAATTTGCTGTAAGATAACCTTATTTTATGTCACTGGATATGTGGTTCTAGGGCTAGAACCCAGACTTTTGTACACAGTAAACAAACATTCTAACAACTGAACTGCACCCTCTCTGAGTGTATACATTTGCCTATGAAGTGAGTAACTTGACCTGACTCTGTTATTATAGGGGTTTCAGGACACACAACCTATATTTTTGGTGTCTTAATTGTAGATTGCAAGTGATTTTCCTTAAAAGCATATGATTCTCTTAGTTCTTACTGTGTGTCAACTACAGTACTCATATAAGCCTTATTCACTAGTAAAAGGAGAGGCCCTATATAGTGTTTTCATAATCTGAAATGGACTAAGTTGACTTAAATGCATTAAGTGTAGTTAGTAAAGACTCATATACAGTGTCTTCAGTTTTGAATCTTGAGTTGATGTGGATATGGAAATGGAATAAAGAAATTATTTTCTATAATCAGAATCTTTGTGCCAGGAATTCTTGCCTGGACAGTATGCCTATGTGATCACATAGTGATTCTATAAGTGGGCATTATTAGAGCATCCTGATGTTGATGTTGCATGTATGATGTTTTCCGTGTGTGTGTGTGTGTGTGTGTGTGTGTGTGTGTGTGTGTGTGTGTGTGTGTGTGTGTGTGTTATAGTCAGCAGGGAGGGATGGGGTGAGTGGAATAAAGACCATGACTGAGAAACCAAAATAGAAACAAGTCCCTACCAGTGACTTTCCACTGTACAAACCTGATCCCAGAAGCACCTCAATAACACTGGAAAAGAAAATATTGCTTCCCTTCGGGCCAAGTGCAGGAATGAACAACCAAATGGACCACCATCAGCATGGCCCCTTGTACACCTGCCTCCACCCAGTCACACAAAGACCAATCAAGATTGCCCTCATTTACATGACAGCATCCCCATGGTAGGAACTCAAACTGGAAGGAAGTTAGCTCCCAAATGTAGACCAGCAAGTTCTCTTCAGCTTTGCCTGCTACTCCTTTGCAATATGCTCAGTAAACTTGTCTTTTTTCCACCCACCAATCCCCCTGCAACAAGGGCATGTTCTGATAAAGTTTCACATGACATGCCAAGGGTAGCGGGGGTTCCTAATCCAAGTTCTCATATGTGTCATATTTTTAAACTAACAAAAATACAAACTCCAGACCAAATACGTCATCTAGCACGTTCTAACCTTCAGACTTGAATCTCATTTACTTTGCATGATCCCTAATGGTTGCTGGTTCCCAAGTACAGTCAGTAAGTAGAACAGCTGCATACAAAAGACCCTGACACAGCACCCACTCCCGCAAAGAAATGATCCTGGCTTTCTCCTGCAAAGTGGAGCCCATTACACTGGCAACTCTCGTGTAATCGCTCCGAGCCCTGTGGAATACAATTATTATCAATTCCATTTTATACAGGCAGAAGTGTGGACAGGTCACTTGCCCAAGACGCAGGCTCAGAACGAAAAGAACGTGAATCTGTCGCGCGGTAAAGCAGTTCCTCAGAACTGAACTGAACTAAAAAGTCAAAGGACAGAGCAACGTGAGCTGTGAAAGGCATGCGGCGTGGAAACTCGGGCGAGTTCCTCGTGGGATCTCTGGTCCCTCCAGACACCCAGAAATGGCCCAGTCAAAAAAGAACCCCAAAACACCACCACCTCAAACTCCCTTAGGATCTTTGCAGTTAGAACTTGCTACAAACTCCACAAGTCCCGCCCCTTCTCTAACCACAGGCCCCGCCTGCGCAGGCGCACTAAGACCCGGAACTGGATTCAGAGACTCCGTGGGACAGCGCCGAGGCAGAGGGACCGTGGTCTATAGGACTGCGCGCGGCGGGCGGGGCCTTTGTGTGAGCCACGGAAAAACCAAAACTTTTCACCCGATAGATGTTCCAAGGAGCTTGAATTACCGGGGGTAGTAGCACTTCAGAGGCTGAGGCTAGCGGATTGCCACGAGTTTGAGTTCTCTTACTCTGCGGTCCTGCCCGTGATAAATACAACAAACAAGCAGAGGCAGGGGGCACATCCCTTGGAAGCCCACCCTCAACCCCAACATCTCTCCGTGAGACTGTAACGCAACAGGAGGAAAACTGCGGCCTGTAGCAGGGTTCCTGTCTGTGCTCAGCAGATAAATGACACCCATGTTGTCTCGAGGGACAGCATTCCATTCTTTGCTGACTCTCCAGGCACCTGTACCCAGCCCATCCACACTCATCCAGGGATTATGCAATCGCCTCTTTGGGTGTCCATGTCCTTCAGAGATTGTGGTCTAGGAGAGTGGGGGCTGGATCTTGCTATCACTGAATCTCCAGTGCCGATCTCAAAGCCTGTCGCCAAGAGCCACAGGAGTCGGGTAAACAAACGGGCCGCTAATCTTTTCAGTGGCCCGTGTGGTGACTCACGTACAAAGATGAACGGGCTCAGTCTGTCTAGAAGCTTCCAGGCTTGTTGTGTTTGGACACTCCACCACTGAAATGAAATGAGGAAAGGAGGCATTCAACAAAAGAGCAAATAGCAAGGGATATTCTGGTCTGAAAAAGACGACCATTGCTGTTTACACTGGTTCCCATGAGAAACCAAAAGAGAGAGGGACAACGGTGTTTTTAAATATACACATTAAGGCTGCCTGCAGACCCTCTCCTGTCTCTCTGTTACCCCAGACCTAATCCCCCAGTCTCATCCTCAGTGCTGCAACAGAACACCCATGGCAGCCTTCCCTGCCCCTGCTCCATCTACTGTGGGTCCCACAGATCTTCCCCTTCTAATCTTCCTCCACCCGCTTGTTGGCTTATTCCTTGCCCCCAACTCGATCAGGTACCCCCTGCTAACCCAAAGTCCACTCCTCCCAGAGCAACAAGTAGGCTGAAGGAGGACCTGCACCTCTCCTAGGCTACTGAGATCCAATCCCCCCCATTCTCATCCCCACCTCTGTAGCAAGAAACCTGCTGAGGTCTCCCTTTCCTCTCTGACCCTGTCCCCAAAGGATCAAAAAGACCTTCTCCTCCAACCTTCCTTCCCCCAACTCATCCGGTATCCCAGCCTCCAACCCCGCAGGCATTCCTGGGAGCACACCAGTTGAGCAGGTCAGGAAAAGTCAACACACAGCCATCATCCTCTCTGAAAATCCAGAGAGGAAACAGAAACCAAGGAGCAAAACAACAAAGACAAATCCAGAAATCAGCACCTGAAACTTTAATCATACCAAACACAGATGCCAAGACGCCAGCAAAAAAACACAATCAACTTCAGGCAGGGTAATATGTCTCCATTAGAGCCTAGCTATCCCACCACAGCAGGACCTAAACATTCCAACACAGCTGACGCACAAGAAAAAGACCTTAAAACATTCTTTATGAACACGATAGAGGTTCTTAAAGAGGGAATAAAGAAATCTCTTTAAGAAATCCAGGAAACCACAAACAGTGGAAGGTAATGGATAAAACTGTTCAAGACCTGAAATTAGAAATACAATCAATAAAAAGAACCCAAACTGAGGAAATTCTGGAAATGAAAAATTTAGGAATTTGAACAGGAACTACAGAGGCAAGATTCAACGACAGAATACAAGAGATGAAAGATAGGATCTCAGGTGTTGGAATAAAAGAAATTGATACATCAGTCAAAGAAAATGTTAAATCTAAAAAACTCCTGCCACAAAACATCCAGGAAATCTGGAACACTATGAAAAGACCAAACCTGAGAATAATAGATATAGAGGAAGAAGAAGAAACCTAGCTCAAAGGTTCAGAAAGTGTTTTCAACAAAATTATAGGAGAAAATTTTCCTAACCTAAAGAAGGAGATGCCTATTAAGATATAAAGCATACAGCTGCTGCTGGGGTCTGTGTTGATGTCCCTAGCCCATGTTGCCACAAGGGGCCATGTGGATGCCTTGGGTCTGTGCCACAGCCTATAACCATATTGGTGTCCAAGAGATGTGCCATCACAGGGGCCAGGCTGATTTGAATGGACAGAGCTGTCAACTGGAGCCATGGTATCGTGCAGACCAGTGATGCAGTGAGGGTCATGTCTGAGTCCATGGCCCTGCCGTAGTCAGGGTCTGGGTTGATATCTGTGGCTCCTGAGACCATTTGAAGACTGTGCTAGTGCCAGAGGTCTGGGCCATCACTTAGGGCCATGTTGGTGCCCAAAGGCCACACTGCTGTGGGGTCATGCCAGTCTGGTTGGCCTGCACTGCCACCTGGGACCATGGTGACATCTGAGCCTGGGCTGATACCTAGGACCATGTCTGAGTACGTAGTCCTACCACAGATAGAACATCTGTATTTATGTCTGTGGGCCATGTTGCCACTAAAGGCCACACAGATGCCCAGGGTCTGAGCCATGAGGGTGTCTGAGGGCTATGCTGCCACCAGGGACATTCTGATTGGAGTGACCTGGGGCCATGGTGTCATCCGGGCTGCCAAGAGCCATGTCTGGGTCTGTGGCCTTGTAGTGGCCAGGGTCTGGGGTGGTGTCTGTGGCTCCTGTTACCATCAAGGGCTCTATGGATTCCCAGGGACTAGTCAGCCATCTGGAGCCATGTTGGTGCACAGAGACCATGCTGCCGGTAGCTGGGGCTGTGGTGGTGTCCCAGCCCAAGCTGCTGCTGAGGGCCATGTCTGGGTCCACGGTTTGGATGTAGCTTGGGTCTGTGGGGATGCCCATAGTCTCCATGGCTGTGCTGAGCCAGCCCTGGCCATCACTGGGCTGATGAATACTGCAGCAGGAGAGCTGGCCCTACCCCTCAGGTGAGAGCTATTCCTCTCCTCCACCCCCACCCCACCCCTCACCCCACCCTCACCCCACCCCTCACCCCACCCCTCACCCCACCCCTCACCCCACCCTCACCCACCCCTCACCCCACCCCTCACCCCACCCTCACCCCACCCCTCACGAGGGAAAGATGGCCCTATACTTCACCACAAGTGTGCACCTCACCTGGATAACACACTAGAGCTGCCCCTGTGCTTGGGACTGCAGGTGATCTGACACTGAGGGTGTGAGAACAGAACTGACCCCGGCCCCCCTCATCTGCCCTGTGGTGGCAAGGGCGAGAGAAAGATGCCCTCTCCCTCACCCATTACCACCTGAGGCAGGTGAGAGAGCTGACCCTGAGGTCACAGGAGTCAGAGAGCTAGCCCTGACCCTTACCAGCTGCAGTGCACAAGAGAGTGGGCTCTGCTTCCCATCTGAGCAGCACAGTAGAGCTGACCCTGCTGTGGGAAACGCAGGCGAGCCAGCCCTGATCGTGTGAGAGCCGGAGAGCTGCCCCCTACAACAATCAGGAGGGAGAGTCCTACACCTTGCCTGGGCAAAACAGAAGAGCTGGCCTTGGTGGTGTGAGTGTGGGGGACCAGGATCTGAGGACCTGAGAGCAGAAGAATTGGCCCTGCTCCTTGCTGCAGGCTGCAGTGGGTGAGCTAGCCCAGGCAGTGCTGGAGAGCTTACCTGGGTAGTGATGATGAGGGAAGGCTGGCAGCTGACCAACCCAGCTACCACCCAGGCCTTGATCCAGGGCCATGAGTTAGCCCACTCCAACAACTGCCTCATCTGTGAACTGCTGGAGCAGGTGAAGGGGACAGACCTACAGATCCAAAACAGCGGGATCTTCATGACACAGGACAACAACAGGATATGCAAAAGGAGCCCCAGGGAGGGCCCATAATCAGTGGTGTAGCAGGAGCCAGAGGCCTCGAGCCACACCAATGACTCATGGCAATGAACACTTTCAAGTAAAGATGAATGGACTAAAGGGTAAACCGTGTGACTCAATGGGCCACACTAGAGCTTCCAGGACAAGATGATTCTACTTCTGATTCTCCTCCTCCTCTTCTTCTTGTTTGTTTGTTTAGTTTTTGTTTGTTTGTTTGTTTGTTTCTTCGTTTTATTTATTTATTTTAAATTTGGTTTTTATTGAGGGGGTTCCAAGAGCAGAGGAAAGATGTGAGGGGACAGGGCCTGGAATGCACGATGTGAAATCCACAAAGAATCAATAAAAAGTTAAAAAAAAAAGCCGGGCGGTGGTGGCGCACGCCTTTAATCCCAGCACTCGGGAGGCAGAGGCAGGCGAATCTCTGTGAGTTCGAGGCAGCTGGGCTACCAAGTGAGTTCCAGGAAAGGCGCAAAGCTAACAAGAGAAACCCTGTCTCGAAAAAAAAAAAAAAAAAAAAAAAAAGTTAAAAAAAAAAGTACACACAACATCAAATAGATTGAACCAGAAGAAAAAAATCCCCTTGCCACATAATAATCAAAACACTAAATATACAGAACAAAGAAAGAATATTAAAAGCTGCAAGGAAAAAGGAGCAAGTAACATATAAAGGCAGACCTATTAGAATTACACCCAACTTGTCAACAGAAACTCTAAAAGCCAGAAGGGCCTGGACAGATGTTCTGTGGACTGTAAGAAACCACAGATGCCAGCCCAGACTACTATACTAGCAATTTTTTTTTTTTTCCGAGACAGGGTTTCTCTGTGTAGCTTTGTGCCTTTCCTAGAACTTGCTTTGGAGACCAGGCTGGCCTCAAACTCACAGAGATCCACCTGGCTCTGCCTCCTGAGTGCTAGGATTATAGGTGTACGCCACCACCGTCCAGCCTAGCAAAATTTTTAATCACCATAAATGTAGAAAATAAGATATTCTTTGATAAAATCAAATTTAAACAATATATGTCTATGAATCCAGTCCTATAGAAGATGCTAGAATGAAAACTCCAACCTAAGGTTAGCTAGCTAAACCATGAAAACACAGAAATAAATAATCTCACATGAGCAAAACTAAAAGAAGGGAAAAGCGTGCACGCACATGCACACGCACACGCATACACATTACCACCACAACAAACAACAAAATAACAGGAATCAATAATCATTGGTCATTGATATCTCTCATTATCAATGGTCTTGATTCCCCAGTAAAAAGACACAGACTAAAAGAATGGATGCAAAAACAGGATCCATCCTTCAGCTGCATCCAAGAAACACACTTCACCATCAAGGGTAGATATTATCTCAGGGTAAAGGGGTAGAAAAAGATATTCCAAGTCAAAAAAAAAAAAAAGCTGGTGTAGCCATTTTAATACCTAACAAAAAAGGCCTCAAACCAAAACTCATCAAAAGTGACAGGAAAGGACACTACACACTCATCAAAGGAAAATCCATCAAGATGACATTTTAGTTCTTAAACATTCTTAACATCTCTGCCTCACATAAGGAATCACAAGGAACACTTTAAAAATGTGTACTCCACCAAATTGGGAAATCTAAAAGAAATGGATAATTTTCTTGATAGGTGCCACTTACCAAAGTTAAATCAAAATCAGATAAACAATTTAAATACACCTATAATACTGAGTGAAATAGAAGCAGCCATTAAAAGTCCCACCACCAAAAAAACAAAAACAGGGCTAGACAATTTTAGCACAGAATTCTATCAGACTTTCAAAGAAGAGTTAACACCAATACTTCTCAAATTATTTCACAAAATAAAAGCAGAAGGAACAGCTGGGCGGTGGCACACGCCTTTAATCCCAGCACTCAGGAGGCAGAGCCAGGCAGATCTCTGTGAGTTGGAGGCCAGCCTGATCTACAGAGCAAGATCCAGGGCAAGCACCAAAACAACACAGAGAAACCCTGTCTCTAAAACAAAACAAACAAGCAAACAAAAGAAGGAACATTGCCAAATTCATTTTATGAGGCCAAGGTTACCCTGATACCCAAGCCAAATAAAGACTCAACAAAGAAAGAAAATTACAGAACAATTTCCCTTATGAACATAGATGCAGAAATTCTCAATAAAATACTTGCAAACTGAATCCAAGAACACATCAAAAAAATCATCCACCGTGATGAAAGTAGGCTTCATCCCAGAGATACAGGGGTGGTTCAACAGATGTAAATCAATAAATATCATCCACCACATAAACAAACTGAAAGAGAAAAAGTACATGACCATCTCATTAGATGCAGAAAAGGCTTTTGATAAAATCCAAAACCACTTCATGATAAAGGTTCTGGAGAGATTAGGGACACAGAGACATACCTCAGCATAGTAAAGTCAGTCTACAGCAAGCCCATAGCCAGCATCAAGTTAAATGGACAGAAACTTAAAGCAATTCTGCTAAAATCAGGAGCAAGACAGGATTCTCCACTCTATCTATATCTATTCAATAGAGTACTTGAAGTTCTAGCTAGAGCAAGAAGACAACTGAAGGAGATCAAGAAGATAAAAATTGGAAAGGAAGAAGTCAAAGTATCAGTGTTTGCAAATGATAAGACATGTGACCCTAAAAATCCACAAGAGAACTCCTAGAATTGATAAACACTTTCAGTGAAGTGGCAGGACACAACATTAACTCCAAAAACTCAGTAGCCCTGCTATATACAAATGACAAATAGACTGAGAAAGAAATCAGAGAAACAGCACCTTTCACAATATCCTCCAATGATATTAAATACCTCAGGGTAACTACAACCAAGCAAGTTAAAAACTAGTATGATTAAAAACTTCAAGTCTTTGAAGAATGAAGCTGAGAAAGATATCCGAAGATGGAAAGATCCCCCATGCTCATGGATCAGAAGGATTAACATAGTAAAAATTGCCACCCTTCCAAAAGCAATCTACAGATTCATTGCAAACCCCATCAAAATTCCAACACAATTCTTTTTCAAAAAAAATAATTTATTTATTTTTATTTTATGTACATTGATGATTTGCCTGCGTGTATGTCTATGTGAGAGAGTGTCAGGTCCCCTTGAAGTGGAGTTACAGACGGTTGTGGGCTGCCATGTGGGTGCTGGGAATTGAACCCAGGTTCTCTGGAAGAGCAGTCAGTGCTCTTAACCACCTAGCCATCTCTCCAGCCCCATCCAGCACAATTCTTCGCAAACCTTGAAAGGACAATTCACAACCTCATATGGAAAAACAAAAAGCCCAAGATAGCTAAAACACTCATGAACAAAGAATGAACAGCTGGAAGTATCACCATCCCTGATTTCAAATTGTACTACAGAGCTATAGTAATAAAAACCACATGGTATTGGCATAAAAACATGCTGCAGACCGCAGGAACACATCATAAGAACTCAGCCGGTTATGACAAAGTCACACCTGGAGGGGTCAAGGAATTCCTCCAGAAGAAGCCAAATTCCAAGGAGCTTTTGGTGTTTTTTGGCTTGTTATATATCAGCTGTATTCTGTTATGAAAATCATGTGTGCCTTCATAGTTTTCCCAATTGATTTTTCCCTAAGAAGGGCTACCAGTGTGGACTGATCACTCTCTGGATATATACATTCAAGGTATTTGGAGAACAGCCTCAGGAAAGGCTTCCTCTGGAATCAGATATCTCCCTTAGCCACTTTCAAGGACTAACAAAAATAGCAGTCCATGTGCAAGTCTCCTGATTTAATATAAATTCCACAAAGAGACACTGCCTAGGTCAGGTGGACGTTAAGTAATAGCTTTACACAATTTAGCTCAGACCCTCCTTTCTTACAGCCTTACTAACTTTATAGACATCTAACGCCTTACCTAGCCACTTCTAGGAATATTTAGATAACCTTCTGCTCTGACAGCTATGCTCAGCCAGAACCCCAGTTCAAGCTTCCCTGTAATTATCATCATTGACAGCATCCGGCCAGGTCCATCCCCAGAAGGAGGAAAGGACCTTATCAGAGATACCTTTGTACTCTTTAAGAACAGACTTAAGCATCCAGGCTACCTGTTTGAGAAGGCCTGGCAGATGTGCCAATTAAGCTTAACTTCCTCCTTTCCCAAATCTTACCTCTAGTTCCAGATCTTCCCTTAACTATCACCAGAGGCATCTAGCTGTACACAGGTTGCCTAGCGACCGAGCACACTTTCCCCCACCATGCAGAAAAAAAACAGCAGATAGCTTGAACAGATAGGAGCCACAGGAAAAAAGAAGGCAAATTTATTTTCTTCCATTGACCTAGCAACTTATAGATTCTTAACATTTTCTACCAATCACATTTAAGACTATAGTTGAGCACATAAGATCCCTCTTCTTAGATATTACCCAAATCTAGCCTTTAGTTAATTCATTTTCCCATTGGTCACTTCCCTTTGGGGTTGCAAATGATAATTAATGGTTATTGCCCCTCTATGTGATTCTTATCACCCCTCCATTTTACCCTGGAAGCCTGGCTTTGCACTGCCAAGGGATTACTGCTTGTAAGTGTATTTAACTGGGACTTCCAGGGCACAGGGGAACAGAGAAGAGAAAAGAGAAAGGAAGAACTAGATGGGCAAGAACTTGAGAGGAGCAAACTGAGACAGGGAAGAACTAGGTTAAAGGGCTAAAAGAGAGTACTAGAGGAATGAGATGGAAGATGAGGAAGAGCCAGATGGGGAAGAACAAGATGAGAGAGAAGGAGATGGGAGAGGAACTGATATGGGAAAGAACTAAATGGATGAGAACCTAGAAGGGGCAGAACTAGATGTAGGAATTAAGGTAGAACCTAGAGGGACAGCAGATAAATGAAAGAGAAATTGGGCAAGAAAGGAGCTAAAAATGAGAGCAGAGTATAAGTTTGTAGAGAGAGAATTGACACAGAATAATAAAGTATATGGACTAAGGAGTTTCATGTACATAGACTCATTTATTTCCATCAAAGATTAATTATCAGCTGGTTGTAGATTCTTCCCAGACCCTGGGAGGGGACTATCGAGGGGCTGGACCCCCATAGTCCCCGATAAAAACAGACAGGTTGATCAATGAAATCTAATTGAAGACCCAGGCATAAATCCAGAAACATATAGACATCTGATTTTTTGATAAAGCCAAAAAGACACACTGGAAAAGAGACATCTTCAACAAATGGTGCTGGTCTAACTGAAGTCGGCATGTAGAAGAATGCAAATAGATCCATATTTCCCACCCTGCACAAAACTCAAGTCCAAGTGGATCAAATACCTTGATATACAGTCAGGTACACTGAAGCTGATAGAAGAGAAAGTGGGAGCAGCCTTGAACACTTTGGCACAGGACATGACTTTCTGAACAGAACACCCATAACACATGCACTAAGATTAATTAATAGATGGGAGCTCATGAAACTGAAAAGCTTCTGTAAGGCAAAGGAGTCAGCCTATGGGATGCAAAAATTTTTTTTTTTTTTTTTTTACCAACTCTGCATTCAATAGGGGACTAAAATTCAAAATATAAAGAACTCAAGAAACTAGATATCTCCAAACCAAATAATCCAATTAACAATGGGGCACAGATCTAAACAGAATATTCTCAATACAGGAATCTCAAAGAGCTGAGAAACACTTAAAGAAATGTTCAACATCCTTAACCACCAGAGAAATGCAAATCAAAACAACTCTGAGATTCCCATCAGAATGGCTAAGATCAAAACCACAAGTGACAGCTGATGCTGAGGAGGGTGTGGAGCAAGGGGTTGTTTCACCTCACACTTTACAGTCCTTTATGAAGGGAATGCAGGGCAGGAGCCTAAAGATAGGAACTGAAGCAGAGATCATAAAGAAGGCTGCTTCCTGGCCTTCTTTCCATGGATTTCTCTCCTCCCTTTTTCATACAACCAAGGGCCACTTGCCCAGGGACAACACTGCACATGGTGACCTAGACCCTCACACATCAATCATTAATCAAGAAAATGCCCCACAGTTTTCCTACAGGACAAGCTGATGGAGGCAATTCCTCACCTGAGGTTCCCTCTTCCCAGATTTGTATAGGTTTGTAGAAAGTTGACAGAAACTAACCAGCACAGAGGTAGAGGGCTTGCCTAGCCTGCTGGAAGCCCTGGGTTCAGTCCTCAGCACCATATAAACTGTGTGTGATGATGCACATCTATAATCAAACGTGTGGGAAATGGAGGCAGGGGAATCAGAAGTTTAAGGCTGTTCTCATTGTCAGCTACATAATGAGTTATAGGTAGAGTGGGATACATGAGACTGTGTGGGAAAAAAAAGAAAAACAACAAAAACACGAAGCAGGATATTCAATGTGCCTGTCAAATTCTTCAGTTTATGCTGTGTTCCTACTCTTTCTTTCTTTCTTTTTTTTTTTTTTTTTTTTTTTGGTTTTTCGAGACAGGGTTTCTCTGTGTAGCTTTGCGCCTTTCCTGGAGCTCGCTTTGGAGACCAGGCTGGCCTCGAACTCACAGAGATCTACCTGCCTCTGCCTCCTGAGTGCTGGGATTAAAGGTGTGTGCCACCACCGCCCGGCTCCTACTCTTATCTTTATGTTTCACCCACTGGCCTTCCTGTAGTTCCTTAAATACTCCATCCCACTCAGAGACTTCCCACATGCTCTTACCTCTGCTTGACAAGCCCTCCACATTTTTAACAGAAGTACATGCTCTAGATCCGAGGTTTAGCATCACTTCTTACAGCAACTTTCTCTGACCAAGTGTAGCTAGAGTTTTCCTGCCTGCCCACAGTCAGGACAAATCTTTGTCTCCCACCATTCCCACAGCCGCTCAGACGCAACCAAGTAAACACAGAGACTTACATTGCTTTAAACTGTATGGCCGTGGCAGGCTTCTTACTAACTGTTCTTATAGCTTAAATTAATCCATTTCTACAAATCTATACCTTGCCACGCGGCTCGTGGCTTACCAGCATTTTCACATGCTGCTTGTCCTGGCGGCAGCTGGCAGGCAGTGAGTCCTTCTGCCTTCCTGTTCTTTTATTTCTCCTCTCTGTTAGTCCTGCCTATCCTTCCTGCCTAGCCACAGCCGATCAGGTTTTATTTATTGACCAATCAGAGCAATACATTTTCCATACAGACCATCCCCCAGCACAGCCAAGTGCAGACCATCTCAGACACCTGTACTCAGGCCCATGGTCCTAATCATCCTCTATGCGGTCCTGCTGGGTAAAGCCACGAGGAACCCGAGAACGGGCTCTCACAGGACATACAGAACATCCCACAGCAACCAAGTCTTTCCAAAGATATACTATGTCAAGTAAGCATGAAAAGTAAAAGCTTCCCTTTACTTTTCCAGGTGCATCCTTGGTTTTTTTTTGTTTTTTGTTTTTTTGGTTTTTTTGAGGCAGGGTTTCTCTGTGTAGTTTTGGTGCCTGTCCTGGATCTCACTCTGTACACCAGGCTGGCCTTGAACTCACAGAGATTTGCCTGGCTCTGCCTCCCTAGAGCTGGCATTAAAGGCGTGTGCCACTGCTGCCTGGCTTCCTTGACTTTTCTTTACCATGCTTGTGTCCACAGAAGCTAACCCATGTGTTTTTACCATGTCTTCCTGGCCCTCTGGCCAGCAGAAAGCACAGATAGGAGATTAGCGCAAGAATGATTCCCAGCAGAGTTGCCACAAGCTGGCTGCTCCCCCAGCCAAGGGCCAGCTCCAGCTCTGACAGGATGTTTCACTGCATCCAGGTTCAGGATCTGTCCCTTCATTGTTGTCCCTCCAAACTCAGAGATACATTCAAGTGTGCTGTCAAATACAGCACTTGTTACTTATGGTTCCCCCTAGTGCCCACTCACTCCTTCACAAATGGTTCTTCTGTTTAACATCCTCAAATTACCCTCTGGAAGCACACCATCTGTTTTCTCTAGAGAGGAAGCAATAGAGACGCTGCCCCAGGGAATTTTTCCTGTAACTAAAATTTACATCATCAGTGTCAAACATTTTCCTTATGGCCAAAAATAAGGGACTATTGAATTCTTTGTGTTTACAATAAGGATGCTTTTGGCCACTGAAAAATTATGTTTTGAAAGCAGAAACAGAACACAAAAAATATGGTATATTTTGTTTCAATATTTTTTTAAAACCCAAAACAGGTGTGTATGTGTTAAGAAAGATCCAACAGAAATGCTCTAAAATATTTGGTTGTGACAGGTTTTCTTTTTTGTAATTTTCTACATTTTTCTAGTTTTCTGCAGTAATGCTACATTACTATTATTAGTGATATGTAATGTTATTTTTAAATGTTTTCAATCTGACCTAAGAATGGAAGTTATAAAAGTCACTCATTAGTTAAAGTATGTCAAGACAATGAAAGTATTTTGCAATCCTTGGTATGTGTGACAGTTAATCATGGTTGTCAGTGTCTCTGGATCTGGAATCAGCTAAAAGCTGCAAAACCATGGGCACTCTGTGAGAGATTTTCCTGTTCAGATTGTTTGAAGCAGGAGCACCCACACTAAAGGTAGGTAGAACCTTCCGGTGACAACTCCAACCAAAGGAGATGGAAGCAGGAAGCATTGCTGTTGGCCCACTTGCTTTCACTCCCTGCAAGTTCATTCATCCTGTTGCTTCCATGTTCTTTGACAGACAACAGAACTCAGCCTTTTCAGGATTCTAATGTATAATGAAGACAGAAACTCTCCAGAAATCTTTCAGGCCTTCAGCAACAGACTGGCACTGCTGTGACATCCCTTCTCATGGACTGTGTGAGACAGCAACTGTAGACTTTCCATAGCATATAATTTAAGCCAATCTAATAAATCCTCTTTAAAAGTCAGTCTTAATGGCACACACCTTTAATCCCAGCACTTGAGAGGCAGAGGCCCGTGGATCTCTGAGTACAAAGCAGCTTGGTCTACAAAGTGAGTTCCAGGACAGCCAGGGCTACACAGAGAAACCTTATCTGAAAAAGCCATAACACACACACACACAAACAACTCTCTCTCTCTCTCTCTCTCTCTCTCTCTCTCTCTCTCTAAAAAAAAAAAAAAAATATATATATATTCTATCAGTTCTGTTGCTCTACTGCAGAGGACTCTGATGAATACAGTATGCATCAATGCATCAGTAGTCACTTTCTATACTTTTCTTCCTTCTTAAATGTGATAGTTTGAATGAGAATGGCTCCCTAGGCTCTTATGTGTGACTATCAGTTCCTGGGTTGGTGGAACTGTTTGGCAAGAATTAGGAGGTGTGGCCTTGTTGAAGGAGGTAGTCACTGGAGAATGGGCTTGCAGGTTTCAAAGCTCTCTCTGCCTCATGGTTATAGCTCAATATGTGAGCTCTCAGTTCCTGTTCCAGGAATCTCCTGCCTGTGCTTCCCATGAAGATGGTCATGGCTCTAATCCTCTGAAACTGTAAGTCCCAAATAAACTCTTTTTCAAGTTGCCTGGGGCATGGTATCTTATCACAGCAATAGAAATTCAAGACATTAAGCAAACTATAGAGAGTACAAATCTGCCTTTTCTAGGTGACTCAGGAATATAATTATATTGTATATTAGTAGAACAATGCTCCGAGCTCATTTAGTTCAAGTCTATCATTTAACATACAAGGAAATCTGTACAATGGCTTCATCTCCAGGGAAGTTAAGTGACTTCCTTGAGGTCATATATGGCTTATTAGAGTTCTCCCTTCACCTTTTCTCTCTAAAGAGCTCCTCCAAGTTCTGCTTCCTTCTCTCTGGAGTAACACTTCTTTCTCTGTATTTGTCATTACCCACAATTTACTTAATTCTATTATTTCTTTCTTTAATTAATTAACCCCATTTCTATCTTTGTATGTTATGTGATACCATACTACACCACACCACACCACCACCATCCCTTGCTCCTTGTTTTGGTTCTATTTCAAGCCTGGAAGAAATCTTTGTCAAGTGAAATGAATACTCGTGATAGAAATGGTGAAAAGACATTTAAGGAGCACACAGTGCTCAGTTCCCAGAACTCACATTGGGTGGTCCACAATCACCCATAACTCCAGCACCTGGCGATCCAATATCCTCTCCTGGCCTCCATGGGCACCTATACTCACATGTATGTATCACCCAGACACACTTGGGTATACATAATTAAAAGTTAAAATACACTTTCTCATCAGATTTAAGGCCTGCTCCACAAGACAGAAGCCATATATGGCACTGTTATCAGGGCCAAGAATTTGTCTAGCGAGATAGGTAACAGACCCTACAGAAGAACCTAGGATTATTATTACTATTATTCTGCTAAATGGATATAATATTAAATTGACTCCTAATAACAATAAGAAGCCTGAGCTATTGGCTGAGCATTTATAATTTATGTTAAGCCTCCAAGTCAATTTTTTTGGGAAATGGCTGCCAGGTATTTGGGAATAGGTGGGTGAGAGAGAGAAACATCCATCTATACCCTACAGTAGTCTGGGCTTTCCTGCTTCAATTAGCAATTTAAAAAAATGTCCCACAGATACATCCACAGGCCAATCCAATGGCAGCAGTTCCTCCATTGAGGGTCACTCTCCCCAGGTGTGTCAAATTGACAATGGACACTAACTACAACAGTGTGATTATCATTTTCTTATTCTGAAACATGTTTAGTTTGAGTCCAGCTTTCCATCACTGTCTTTGTGCTTTTCACTACTGTGACAGAACATTTGAGAAAATCAGTTTAAATGAGGAAGGCCTTATTTCAGTTGAAGGTCACAGAGGGGTCAGTCCATGGCGACTAGGCTCATTGTTCCTGGGGCTGTGGTGAGTCAGGTGAGGAACAGAGAACAGAGCAGCTCACCACATCTGGAAGCAGAAGGAATGAAGGAGGAAGAGCCTGGAACAAAATGTATCCTTCAGGGACACACTCCTAGTGACTCGGTCTCTCCCAGTAGGTCTCATCTCCTAAACTATCTACTATCTACCATTAATGTACAGATCCATCATCAGTGGGTTAGCCCATGAAAGAGGAGAGCCCTCGTGATCCAATCACCTCCCCACATCTCCTCCTCTGAACACTGCTATACTGGGGACCGTGTCTTCAGTAACTGAGCTTTTAGGGGTAATTTCTGATACAAATTACAATTTTACTTATTCATCCTAATTGAGTAGTCCTTTATACTCTAGAATTACAGTTTCTAGGCAATGAAATGAAGACACTTAAACTTTTTTTTTTTTTTTTTTTTTTGAGACAGGGTTTTTCTGTGTCAGAGCCTTAGCTGTTCTGGAGACCAGACTGGCCTTGAACTCACAGAGATCTGCCTGCCTTTGCCTCCCTAATGCTGGGATTAAAGGAGTGCACCACCACCACCTGGACACACTTGAACTTTGAAGTGAATCAACCATGTAATAAGGCTGAGGATTGACCTTATTACCTGTGATTCATCAGTCTGGCTGGGGCTGAAATTCTTTTGTCAAATGTTCATCACCTTAGAGAGAGCAGCCAAGGAGCAAGATGTAAGCAGGCTGAGAGACAAAATTAGATGTTGAACCTTTTAGAAATATTAATGAGAAGAGGGACCTTGGAAGTAGTTCAGTTGATGGAGTACTTGCCTAGCATGCATGAAGCCTTGGGCTCAGTTCCCAGTATCATATAAACCATACATCATGGATCATGCCTGTAATCCAGCAATTTATAGGTATAGGTAGGAGGATAAGAAGTTCAAGGTCATCCTTGGCTACACAGTGAATTCAAGCCAACCTGGAATACATAATACCTCTCTCTCTCTCTCTCTCTCTCTCTCTCTCTCTCTCTCTCTCTCTCTTTAATTAAAAAAGAATTTATTGATGAATAATCTTTTTTGACCTTTGGAAGTCATTTTCTTTTCTTTTCTTTTCTTTTCTTTTCTTTTCTTTTCTTTTCTTTTCTTTCTTTCTTTCTTTTCTTTTTTATCCAAAATGTGTTGATTGGGCTGGTTCCCACTCATCTTGAATCAGGTGCTTTCCAGTGCTGCTTCCTCCTGAAGGAGCATCCTTCTGTCCGCCTGCTTTTCCGCCTGTGGGCTGACAGAGGACAGTGGAGCAGCCAGCACCCAAGACCACCGTCTGTGCATGGCTAAAGACCGTGGTGATCTTACAGCATCCTGGGCATTGCACTCCATAACGTAGGAACTGGGGCTCTGCACCAGGGGATTTTTCTTGTGTTTTCTCTTTTCCTCTTCTGGAGAGGGATGAAAAAGATTCTTTGCGAGAGGCATGTTTTCGTAGGGAGGTCGTCACCACCGGAAAGGGTGGAAATCATTTTCAAAGTGGTTTTAATTCACTAATTATGATGGCCATTGGAATAACAGCATTAAAATATTTGACATGCCTGAATATCAGGTATTGTAAATACACCACATATAGGTGCTTTTTGAAGATCAAAAGCGTATAAATTAAAGATAGATACAGTCTGTCCATCTTGTACACGTTATTCAAAGGCAAGGGACTTAAAATAATGGGGACAATGTAAAATCACTATAAAGCAATTGGGTTAATGGAGAGTCTAAGTGAAAAAGTCTATTATGTGTTTCCCAAGAGAAACCAAAGGGAACCCAGGCTATTGGAATCTTAGAATATGCTAATGTAGCTATTAATAGCCTAAAGAAGGAGATACTGTAAAGTTGTTGTCATGAATAGCCTACACTTAGAATGGTGTTTTCATCAAGCTAGATTTTAAATTCCATTATGGTAAATATTTAATTATAAGAAAAAAGGCTATTCATACATTAGTGTACCCCAGATAACATCTAAGTGACACATAAATTTCAAAGAAAGGTAACCACCTTACTCATTAACACACTCTCTATGAGAATCTTGTGATGAAAGAATTAAATAATTTTCAAATATAACTTAATAGAATCACACACAAGCAAGCAATTGTGTGCAATAATGTGTTGGTGTTCTTGACCATGTTATTTATTTCATCATGTATATGGACATCAGAACACTGTGTTTGATATCTTTATACACAACTGATATATCCCTTACATATGATTTTTGAAAGAATTACTAGGTTACAATGTTAGGGAGAATTGTGAATTCGGAAAACAAGCATGGCAAAAGTATAGGTCTTATGGGAACCCACAGAGGCCAGTAAGATCTGAGCTTGCTTTACCAAGCAGGGCTGCATAAAAGGGATAGTTGGACCACAGGCCTGGGTACCAGGTGTTTGGAAGGGTCTGCACTTGGCTGTATCTAACAAGGGGGAGGTCTTTTGCCTCACCCCATGGCATTGTTATAAAAGGCCCTTTGGAATAAAGTTCTGAGCCATTGGGAATTGACCCAGGTCCTCTGGAAGCTATCCTGTGTTTCTGTTTTTCCTCTCGTCCCTCTCTTCTCGAGAGTACCCTGGGAAAGGTGGGGGTAGGGCCCCCCAAAAGGTCTATGGTGTGTCTGTTTGAAATATTTTTGCCAGAATCACCATTTATTTTCATATGATCCTTAATTTATTCAAAAAGGAAGACAGCAATTATAACATGTAAGAGGAGATGGTGAATTTGGAGTCAGGCTGGGCCTTTGCTGATCTTCACTGTGTCTCAAAACAAAGCAGGGTGGTGATGTATCATTTTCCTAACGGGGTAGCCTAAGTCACCTCGTGGATTGCTGGAGCTCCTTACAAAATCTATAAAATTAGAGTGGCTACTAACATTTTGCAAGATTGTTGAGTGAATGTCATATGTAATCCTCAGACAATGAATAAATGTTCCCAAACCAAGGAAACAAGGATTATAATAAAAATAATTAAGAATTATATAGGAAACAATCATTGAAATTAGAGGCTCCCATAGAGCTTGGCACAATGTAAGCTCTTGGCCAAATGCCAATTTCCTTTTCTCTTTTTGTTTTTGTTGTATTTCATTTTTCTTATTAAATGTGCACTGTACATATATGTGTGTGTATGTATATGTATATGATGTATATGAGTGTTCTGAATGTACATGCCTGTGTACCATATGCATGCAGTGCCTGTGGAGGCCAGAGAGGGCATCAGATTTCCTGTAACTGGAGTTATAGATAGCTGTGAATACTCCCTCATGTGGGTCCTGGGAATTGAACCTGGGTCCTCTGGAGAAGCAGCTGATGCTGAGCCATCTCTCCAGCCACTAATGTGCTATATTTTTTTTGTGTAAGGAAGTAAATTTTGGCAAGCATTGAGTACACATTTGATGACCACCCAGCCCTTAATGTGATTAAATCATTAGCAACCCACGGAATCAGCTTTATGATCAAAGGAATTTATTTGGGGGTTAACTCACAACCACGGGAAATTTATCGTAGGGTCTGGGGAAAGCTGAGCTATGTCCTACGCTGAACGGCTTGGTCCGGGATCTCAGCATCCAAACCACGAGGTAGCCGAGAGAGCTGCATAGGTGCATCCTAGGTCTTAAGGGTCCCCAGTGGCCACGCCCCAGGGGCATGTACCTCAAGGTATAACTGTTACTACGGCGGTGCTTCAGGGCATGGCTCAAACAAGCCCCCCCCCTTTTGATGACCCAGCAGAAGGGATGCCAGTTTAGTTCCTGGAAAGAGTGAAACTAGGAGCTATCATGTAGTAGTTAGGGGAAGTTCTTTAAACTGAACCTGAGGTAGACGGCAGGTGAAGTCCCAGGATTTAAGCAAGCCCTTTCCTCCCTGGTTTTAAAGCACTTTATGACTTTGTAGGAGCTGATTGTGGAGGCATGGAGAGTAGGGATAGCTAAGGTTTTATTTCTGGGCCGGACTGTTTGCATAGCTGACTGTGGTTTGCAGAAAAACAAACTCCTTGGAACAGCAGACTACAGTAGCAGGCAGAACTCTGGAACCTACGGCAGGTGCCGCCATTCATTTCTTTTTCTTTTCTCTAATTGTCTTCCCTTGAGTAGTTCATGAGGAAAGCTTTCACTTTCCAAAAGGGCAGCTTATTCCAAAATATAATTCACAAAGTTGAAAGGAGTACCAATTTAGAAGGGGCTTACAATCTAAATCCATGTAAAACATTTACAAAAATCCTCTTTTTTTTTTTTTTTTTTTCTGAGACAGGGTTTCTCTGTGTAGTTTTGGTGCCTGTCCTGGATCTCACTCTGTAGACCAGGCTGGCCTCGAACTCACAGAGATCCGCCTGGCTTTGCCTCCCGAGTGCTAGGATTAAAGGCATGAGCCACCACTGCCCAGCTTCTAACTCTTCTTTTAAGTGTGTGGTTCAGTAGCGAAAACTACTAGGAGTGATGTGCCTAGTCTCCAGGATGCTCCATTTTGCAGATCTGAAACTCCATACTTAACAAACAATAACTTCCCACTTCCTAGCCACAATAACTCTCCCATTTCCTAGCAACACCATTTTACTTTCTGTCTTGATGAGTTCGATTTCCCACTGTGGAATCATATAGTATTGTCTTTTTGTGATCGGCTTATTGCATGTAGCATAATGTCATCAAGGCTTATCCATGTTATAGCACACAGCAAAATTTCACTCATTTTAAAGGCTGAATAGCATTCTATTGTTTGTACAGACCATATTTTCTTTAACTTTTCATCCATCAATGGACATTTACATTGGTTACATCTTCTGATTATAGTAAATGCTGCTGCTATGAACATGGATATCCACATTTTTCTTTAACACCCTGATTTCAATACTTTGGGATATGTACCTAAAAGGGAAATTGTTGGCTCACATGTTGATTTTATTTTTAATTTTTTGAGGAATTATCATAATGTTTTCCATAGTCACTAACCATTTTGTTTTTATTTTTATTTTTTTTTTTTTGTTTTTGTTTTTCAAGACAGGTTTTTTTCTGTGTAACAGCCCTGGCTGTCCTGGAACTTGCATTATAGACCAGGCTGGCCTTGAACTCACAGAGATTCTCCTGCCTCTGCCTCCCGAGTGCTGGGATTAAAGGCATGTGCCGTCACTGCCTGGCTCATGGCAATCATCTTAATGGTTGTGAAGTAGCGTTGCAGTTTTACAGCCATTAGTGATGGAAAGCATCTTTTCATTTTACATTTCAATAACCTAATACATGTTAATTTGACCAAGCTAGAAAATATATTTAAATATTAGTGCAGAAAAGAAAATTATCCTTAATTCTACAGGGACACATAAACACCTCTAACTCTTTTAGTTAAAAATTTATGCACTTTTCTGTAGATGCCTAAGAATGTAATGTACGTATGCAAGTACCTTTTGTGTGTCTTGATCAGTGTGGGTTCTAGCAAGTGACAAGTAAACAACTGGTTTTTATGTCCTTGTGGCCAGAAGACCAAGGCGAGGAATCGGACAGCACAGGCAGGTTCTGGTGAGGGCCCTCTTGCAGAGACTGCAGACACCCACCGTCTTGTTGCATCTTGTCTCCAAGCTCTCTTGGCCACTCTTATCAGGGTAAGGGAGATCCACAAACAAGGCTACACTTCCTAAGCGTTGTAAAGTTTCTCAAAATTTGAAGGCTTTGGGACACAAGCGTTGAAATCAGAAACATTTAGAGGATCCATCAGATTTAAACCATAACAGCCTCATAGCATAGTCTAAAGCATCAGGATTCCTTTAAAGGTTAAGTCATCAAAACTTGACTTTGGGTGTGAATTTTTCTATTTAGGTATCATATTGCATTAAATACTCCTGTGTAAATCTTGATGGGGCTGACTGTGTATTTGGTTCTAGCGTTTAGAAACATACCCTCACTGTAAAATCATATTACAGTCATGAAAAAAATTCAGTTACAGTAGGAAGAAAGAGGGTTGGAGCATAAAGCTAGTGCTTTAATATTGAAACATTTCAAGTATTATAAACAGTTCTTTCTTCCCTCCCTCCCTCTATCCCTTTCTCCCTTCCATCCTTCGGTCCTTCCTATTTGCTGCACTAAGGATTAAACCCAGGGCCCTGTGCATTTTAGGCAAGCACTCTGACACTGAACTACATCCCCAGTCCAACAATTTATTTATTTATTTATTTATTTATTTATTTTTGGTTTTTTCGAGACAGGGTTTCTCTGTGTAGCTTTGCGCCTTTCCTGGAACTCACTTGGTAGCCCGGGCTGGCCTTGAACTCACAGAGATCGGCCTGGCTCTGCCTCCCGAGTGCTAGGACTAAAGGCGTGCGCCACCACTGCCCGGCTCAACAATTTATTTTTAATAAGTCTCCTTTTAATTCAAATCCACCTCTTAATTATGAAGTATGACATTGATTTATATTGCATGCTTTGATTTACAAACTTATCCCTCAATAAAGTGTTAATTTTCAATGAGCATTGTCTGCAATTACCACACACTGTCACCATTGACATCTTGAAATCTATCAATCATATGCCTCTATAGATGTGACTAATTCAAAGAAATACAAATAAGAACTTTATTAAAAATAGGAGTAAAGAGGCACATGATGTAAAAATATATGATTCATGAACTATCTGAACTGCCCTTTGATGTGAGTCAAGGCACTCATGATGGATGCCTGCGATTGTCAGTGTGTGGGCTGGAGCTCATGGACAAACAGACAGCAGGTTCATGGCTCATCCATTCTTTGACTTTCTGTGAAGAGCTGTGCTTGAGCCAGGATTGCTTTCTAACCATGAGACCTTGCTGTTCCATTTTTATTAGTGACAGCGGGAGTAACCCTCAAGGATAAGGATAAACTGTCAGGGCTTTAGCATTAAAAGACTCAGGGTAAATGCCACCTGTACATGGGCTCAGCCACCAGCCTGTTGGAAGTGAGTTTAGGTACAATCCATAAGAATCTACTTGAGAATGTGGAAGCCAGTTACTCACCACTGTGGAACACAGAAAATGTTCTCTGTCCACTGTTTTTCTACAATGTGAATCAAATCCGGGCTTTGCACATGCAAGGCAAGCATTCTTCCCCTGAGCTAACACTCCCAGATAAACAAACATTCTTTCAAGAAAAATATGTGGCAGGGTCTTTCCAAATTGCTCAAGCTGGCTTTAGCTTTGTCATTTTCCTGCCTCAGTTTCCTGAGTAGCTGGAATTACAGGTCTGTGCCACCACACCTGGCTCTGGCCATTACTTAGGTAATCTTGCTTATATCTCCGAAGTTATCCTTTTTGTTTATGAGTATCTGCAAACTTTCATTAGTGGGGATGACCTGCTCATATCCTAAATAGCCCGTGATTGCTTCCTCCAGACCAAGTGCTGCACTGAACTCCTAGTCCCCTCCCACCAGGGTGGCTTTTCCAGATAGTTTGAAAAAGTTTATACTAGATGGCTTCTGTATCACCAGATACTTAGAGGTTTTTTACCAAATGAGCCATGAATATGCAGAGTGGAGGGGAAATGGAGCATTTGATTTTAGCTAATTTGTTGACATTATCCATTTTTATGTTTATTCTCACTCAGCTCCTGCTTTGAGCTGCAAGGGAAACATTTTCCAGAAATACTTTCTGATCACTTTTCCTTTGGGGAGTGACCAAGTTCACTGTTGGAGTCAGGTGTCCTCTCATGCTATTACAATGTGGCTTTTTACTGAGAGTTGCTTGGATGAATTCCTGACTAGCCATCCAAAGATCCTTTGGAAAATAATAATTCCTTTTTTCCCTTTTTTCTCCTTCCACTCTTCCATTTTTTTTAGTTTGAGAGTTTCATTATGTAGTCTAGGTTACAACTTGCTATGTAGCCTAGGCTAGCCTTGAATTCACAATGCTCATATCTCCGCCTCTTGATTACATTTTTTAAGAAGTGTATTCAGCATCTAATGTGACATTGCATGGTCCTACAGACTTGGGGGTTACTATACCATCCTTCATGGAGAGCTCTTTGGCAGGGAGGGGCTGGTGCCCAATTTGGAAGAAAGCAAAAGGATCTGTTACTTCACTGCTGCTGGTATGACAAGTCCCTGCAGACACAGAGCTTGGGGTAATAACCATTTGTTATCTCACAGTTCTATAGGGCATGAGACTGAAATTGTGTCAAAATTTAAAAATTTAAAGTTCAAGTAAATGTGAACTCTAACCAGCACAGTTCTTTTCTGTTTATAAGACTGAATCATAAATGGCATCTGAAGTAAGAGAGACTTAACAGCGCTCTAAGTGACAAGACTTCACATCCCAGTGATGTCATCAATGAGCCATGTGACGTGGCTAAGTTACTTAACTGCTCCTAGCAAAAAGTCATATATTGTTGTGTGATACTTAAACCATATAATCACCACGAGAAGTCAGAATTGTGTGTAAAGGTATATATAGTTTTTGGCACAAAGTCAATGATAAATATGTGTAACTAAAGCACCCATTTTAATGAAAGTGGTGAAACAGCTGCTTGTATCATAAAGCCATAATTCCTGACATTTCAAATCACGAGTCACAGAGATCCTAAGAAAACGGGCTTATAAACCTTGAAAAATGTATGCCCTGTGTCACCCACACCCGGTCAGAGAACAGGTCATTTCTCCTACCCTTCAAGGGTCCCTGGTGCCACTCACTGTACTTAACCTTTCTCACCCTCTCACTCTCTAAAGACTAGTTTTTCCAAGTCTTGGAATCCACATAAAAAGAATCACATAGTTTTATTTGTTTATTTTATGTGTATGGATGTTTCACCTGCACAAATGTCTATGCACCACATGTGAGCCTTTTGCCTACAAGAGGCCAGAAGAGAGTGTTGAATTCCCTGGAACTGGTTTTAAAGACAGTTGTGAGTTGAGTGGGTGGGAGTTGAACAAGTGCTTTGAACTACTAAGCCGTCTCACCAGCCCCAGGGAAGTTATATTTTGTTGTTGTTTTGGTTTTTTTTTCTTTGCTTATTTGTTTTTCCAAACAGGGTTTTTATATATATAAAACAGCCCTGGCTGTCCCAGAACTCACTTTGTAGACCAGACTGGCCTTGAACCTCAAAGAAATCCACCTGTCTCTGCCTCCTCAGTGCTGGGATTAAAAGTGGATACTGGGGTTGGAGAGATGGCTCAGCAGTTAAGAGCACTGGCTGCTCTTCCAGAGGATCTGAGTTCAATTCCCAGCAAACACATGGTGGCTCACAGCCATCAGTAATGAGATCTGGTCCCCTCTTCTGGCCTGCAGGTATATGTGCAGGTAGAACACTATACATATTAATAATAATAAAAAGAAAGGCGTAGTGTCCATTCTCAATGAAAACCCTGCCTCTTGGACCAAAACACTCCCTTCCAATTGGCTAGCAGACTGGTGACAGAATCCCCATAACAAAAGCAGGCTTAAAGAAATGTGTGACAACCTAGCAAGTTCTGTAGAGATTCTGGAAGGAATACTTCAGAGCTGAAGAGATTGATAAATACATCTGAGAGGACACCAGGGAAGGGAAGCAGATGCATGGTGCTAATGAGAACAAAGAAACACAAAATCAAGAGAAGAACAGGAAATAATATACAACTTTCTATAATAACTCTGCATATTAATGGTCTTAATTCTCTCATCAAAAGTCACAGACTAGCAGAATGGATTAGAAATCAGGGCCCTTTGTTTTGCTGCCTCCGAGAAACACACCTCACTATCAAAGACAGACACTACCTCAGAATGAAAGGATGGAAGAAGTTATTCACAGCAAATAGAACTAAGAAACAAACAGATGTCATTAGTCCATTAACTGACCAAGTATACATCAAACCAAAACTAGTCAGAAGAGAGAAAGAAAGAAAGGAAGAAAGAAAGATACTCCATACAGACTAAAGGAACAATTCATTTTCAGGACATTCCAATTCTAAACATGTACATGCCAAAAACAGATGGACCAATTTCATAAAACAAATAGCTACGAGATGCAAAAACACACTTTAGCCCCAGCACATTAATTCGTGGGTGCCTGCAATAGGCCACCCTCACAACAGGCAGGCCATCTGGTCAAAAAGTGATCAGAGAAATATTGGCATTGAATGGCGTCATAGATCAAACAGGCCAGTGAGCTTGAACAGTTTGCTCACTGTTTTGTTGATATCACTGTTTATTGATAACTTCAATAATTTGTGAACTGCTATTCACTACTTTCATCTCTTTTAAAACTAAACATTACATTTAATTTTTTCCAGGCCAGAGATCACATCCAGGGCCTCACACATTTCAGGCACGTGCTCTGCTACTAAGGTATACATCCACCCTATTTAATTTTTTCTAATGTTGTGAAACACATCTGTTTTTTCTTTAATATGTTCTAGGCTTCCTGTCTTTTAAAAAAATCTCTCTAACCTCTTAAATTACATGGGGGTGGTGTAATTCTTCTGCGGCACATTTGTCCTTTTATGCCATTGTTTAAATTTTTATAGCATTAAAGAGCTGGTCATTAAGCTTGTGGCCCTCGGCTTCAAAGCTACTTGTGTCCATTCTGCTTTAAGATGCTGGGTCTGGGAATCCACAAACCACATTAATTTCTCCTTTGCTAGTGTCTGTCCATGCCAGCTGGTGTCTGTCCATGGGAGTCTGGAGAGGGAGAGCAGAGGAGGAAGAGGGGAGAGGGCTGCTTTTTTTCTGCTTGTTCCTTGCCTGTCACCATCACATGAGCATGGGCAATGAATGGCTGCTGGGTGGCTAATCAGTTCTAAAGCTGCCCTTGCCGGTTTTCCACCTCGTTTGGAGTAGGGCCACTAAACCGTCTTTGTGACAGTAGCCAGATGGGACCCCAACTGTCCATGTCTCTGGAAGTCTGATGTCTATCCCAGTGGACCCCATCTCCAAACACATTTTTTCATCTCCCACTCTGTCCCTTTGTTGCCCTTGCTCTATAGGAAGTAACTGCTTTCTGTTGTTGTTTATTTGTGACAGTTCAGTGTCCTTTCTTCCGTTTCTGATATTTCAAGTACCTATTTAACATTTTCTGTTTGTTTCTGTTTGCACTAGCTTCATGATCAGCAATTCAACTCTACAAAAAGTAATGACTTAAAGTAGGATTTTATGATGCTTTCGAGCAGACAAAAAAAGGGAAAAAAAGCAGTTCGGATATTGTAAAGAAGCGGGGATACAAATCTTGATGGTTGTACAGGTTGAATTGTGTCCCCCTGAAGGATATTTTGACATTCTAACTCCCAAGTTCCCCAGGAGAGTTGATTTGAAAATGAGGTCTTCATAAGGGATGATCAAGCTGAGATCATCAGGGCGTGTTCAATCCTATGTGATTGGTGGTGTTCTTATGAGAGACCAGGAGCTAGGCAGACTCGCTGGTAGGCAGAGGGGCCATGGCAAGGTAATAAAGGTGGCGAATTTCCAAGATGGCCAGCTTCTTCCTCACCTTCTTGATTTGAGACCAAAGCCTGGCAGCTTCAAACAAAGGCCTTGTAGGCTTTTGTCTCCTGATGGACTGGCTTAACAAATTCAAGGTCTGCTCAGGACATGCCACACGGTAGTTCTGAGTCAATCAACCATCTTAGGTTTCTTCAAACGGACCAACGCTAAAAACTTGAGAGGCTAAAACCACCAGCATTCCAGAAAGAGACCGGTTTTCTGCCTTGCAGTGGGTCCGACCCCCCCCCCCATCTACTGCATACACACTGGCAGTGTTTTTTCATCCCCTATGGTGATATTTTATTTGTACTGACATGTGATTTTATTTGTATGTTAACAAATAAAATTTCCTAGGGGTCAGAGCTAATAACAAGCCATAGCAGAAGATGGGCGGTGGTGGTGCACGCCTTTAATCCCAGCACTTGCGAGGCAGAGCTAAGCAGATCTCTGTGTGTTCAAGGATACAGCCAGCAATGGAGACACACGCCTTTAATCTCAATACCAACTAGAAGACCTGGAGGGCTGTACAGACAGGCAGTGACGAGGAGGTCATGTGGTTGGGTTTACAACCAATGAGAAGGCAGAACAGAAAGTCAATAAAAGGACAGACAGACAGACAGGAAGTAGGCCTCTTGAGGAGAGTAAGGACAGCAGCTGCAGGAAGGGTAAGGAGGTTTTAAGTCTCAGCTCTCAGCTGTTGCTCTGACCTCTTGGCTTTTAACTCTGCAATTGGCTCTGTGTTTTTTTTTTTTTTTTTTTTTTTTTTTTTCTGAGACAGGGTTTCTCTGTGTAGCTTTGTGCCTTTCCTAGAACTCGCTTTGTAGACCAGACTGGCCTCGAACTCACAGAGATCAGCCTGCCTCTGCCTCCCGGGTGCTGGGATTAAAGGCATGCACCACCACCGCCCGGCTGGCTCTGTGTTTCTTATTTAATAAGACCGTTCAACTACAATCCCCAATAAACTTTTTTCTTTAACTGTTCATTCTGTATGCAGTGCTTGAGAATTTTCTGCTGCTACATTTTGTGCTTCAGGTTTTTCCTGCCTTTTAATTCTTTAACTGGCAGAGAAAAGGAACCTGATCAAGACTCCCAGAATGTATCATTTCAAAGACCCCTGGTTTGTATCACTTATGAAAATAGGAAGCTTGTACACACACACACACATGCACACACACACACACACACACACACACACACACACACACACACACACGGACAGGCTTGCCCAGAGGATCGTGGATACACACAAACACAGAGACCGGTACCTACCAGAAGAGAGGAGCAGAGCATAGGACAGAGTCTCCCTCAGGGTCCCTGGGGGAATCAACATTGCTGGTGTCTGGATTTCAGGTGTCTCTGGTTTCCAGAACTAAGAGCCAATATATTTCTGTTATTTTAGCCAATTCATTTTATAACAGCCACAGGAAATGAATATTTGTGTGGCCAATTAGAGAGCTTTAGAATGAAGTCCTCTATACACTCTAGAATGTCTGTTCACTATAAACAGTGTTTTTCTGGCCTAGGTCAAGGATCTTGTTAATTAGTGTTTGTTATGTATCAAAGATCTCCAAGAATATCTTCCTTGTAATTGCAGAATTCCTCATTTAAGTGTTGAGAAAGCTAGTCTTTATGTTCATAGTTTTCATGTTTTAAACTAGAGACAATAAACTAGCAACCTACCTGTTCATAACTATTTTGTTTGGCCCACACAGTTTTAAAAATCAGGGGAATGTACCTGTTTGGCAATTGTGTTAGTCACTTTTGTGACAAAAATATCTGAGCTAAACAACTTCAAAGAGGGAAAATCCACTCTGGCTTATGGTTCATAGGTCCCACTCCATGGTCAACTGGCTCTGCTGTTTTGAACCTATGGTGAGTGCAGAAGAGGGGCTCACTTCACAGTGGCCAGAAGCAGAGAGAAGGGGACAAGATATACCTTTCAAAGGCTCAGGGCCAGGGATTCCACCCACTCCATGCCTCCCAGGCAGTTCTACTTCTTATCACCCATTTAGTCTGAATTTATCAATGATAAACTAATTAATCTACCCATGAGGTTACTGTCCATCCTGTGCCTCTGGCTGGGGACGAACTTCAAATCCAAAGGACACTAGCTATATTTAAAGACTAGATTTCTTATAAATATTTTTTTGGGGATTTGGTTTTGCTTGAAAATGAGAAGATCTGCATTTTTTCAGGGTAAGTGTTGGCTATTGTGGGAAAGTGTCTGCTTTCTTTTCCCATACCATTAGTACTTATATCAGCTACACACATAGCCACCAGCTTGATTTTCACTGAGTCTGTAACCTCTGTCCTACAGCAACATGGAGAACAATAAGAACGATTTATTGAACACTACTAAATAGCAAGTGTTCCATAGATATTTACTGAAGGCCTACTATCTACCCAACACTGCTTTAGGCACTTGGAATATAGAGGGAACAAAACACAGGTACCATATAGAGCTCACATTTTAGTGGTGGGTGAAGGATAGGTAAATGATAAGTAAATCACACAATATATTAGGAGGTGGTGTGCCCTAAAAAAAGAAAAATATTGAGCATAGGAGGGAAATTTCTAGATCTAGGACAAAGTATGCCTTGATTTTTACTCAGGGGATCAGGATAGTTAAACCCAAAAAGATGCTCAAGCAAATTCAAGTGAGGGGAGTTTGTCCAGTGGATTTACTGGGACGTGTGTTTCAAGCAGACAGAAACAACAGAAGAAGGGTCTGACTCAAAAGGCCAGTGGGTACACGTCTCATGTATTTAAGGAAAGCAAACACGTGAGTGTCACAGGAACACAGAGAAAAAGGGAAAACAGTCAAACCAATTCTCAGAGGCTAGGGACTGTCCAAGTACGGTAGGACTTGAGGCCATCAGGACTCTGGATTTTGCTGCGAAAGACATGGGAAACCACCAAGTTTTAAGTGTGAGAATGACCTGATTTGCCTTATACTTCAAAATAATCAGAGTGACTGCAAATGCTAGACTGTATGGAGTAAGGCAGTCAAAGATGGTAGAGAGCTGTGTTCCGGCTCTTTGTCCTGATTAGGAGGTGCTGTGGACCTTGAAGATAGCCAGGGACATGGTGGTAAATAATGGAAGGCAGTACACAGAGAAACCCTGTCTCAAAAAACAAAACAAAAAGCCCACCACCCAGCAACACAAAGCGACTCAGTGAGTTCGAGGCCAACTGGCACCGAGTGAGAAGGTGCAAGAAGCTCAACAGGCTCTCTCCTTGATTTAGAAGCCAGAGGTGATAGGTTATAGAAGCCAGCACTAAACCATAAAGGTTTTGGCTTGGGTAACTGGAAGGATGGATTGCTATTTAAGGGGAAGATGCTGTAGGAAAAGATTTCAGGAGGGATGTCAGGAGCTGGCTTTTGGACCATGTTGACCTTGAGATTGATGTACATTGCGAAGCTGAAGGAAGTTCTGAATAAGCTGGTAGCATTCCTGAGTTAGGGGACATGTCTAGATGGGAACAAGTCTTTCTACCTTTCTTGGTTTTATAGTTTTACATATTATGTAATGTCAGTAACTCTCATAGCAGATCATGATGGTAGTGGGAGTCTGTGTGGTGGCTTTTGGGATTTATTCTTTTTTTTTTTTAAAGTTTTTTTATTTTTAAGTATACAATTTATTTTTATTTTATGTTCATTGGTTCATTATGTTCATTGTTTTGTATGATGTAGGTCCGTGTGAGTTTGTTGGATTCCCTGGAACTGGAGTTACAGACAGGTGTGAGCTGCTATGTGGGTGCTGGGAACTGAACCCAGGTCCTCTAGAAGAACAGCTGGTGCTCTTAACCTCTACACCATCTATCCAGTCCCTTGGGATTTATTCTTTATCCATTATCACAGAATAGCCATGGTCTTAATTCCGTGCTTGAGTCTCCTAATTCAGACTTTATTGTTTTATCCTTACCTAGTATATTGAGGCTCAATATAAGGTCAAGGCTTTGCTGGGTCTTATATATAGGAAGCTGTAAAGATCAATTTAAATGGAGGCTGACAGTCCATATATGCTTTTTTTTTTTTTTTTTTTTTTAACACATGACTAAGTCAGTCTTTGGAATCTTGTTTTCAAAGGCTCTTTCTTCATCTTCTTTGTAGGCATTTTAATGTCTCAAATTCTCTAAGTCCATTTACTTTGAGTAAGTAGGAGTTCATTGTTGCTGAAAATGTATCAGGGAAAATCCTGTACTGAGGTTTCCAGGACTCCGCTACTATGTATACAGTTTGTAACCTTCTAAACATTTATCTACTCTGCTTTAGCCGAGGTTACCCTTCCCAGAAATACCATCTTTGCTGTCTGGAACTTTTACCTTCCTCAATGAAGTTCAGTTTATACTTTTCTCGGGATATGTGGCTCCAGGTCTGAAGAACTGTGGTCCTCGGGGAGAAGGCAGCCTCGCAACCAGCTGTCACCAGCGCAGCACCTCTTAGAGGGGGCGTGGCGTGCTAACCTGGGCCCGCCCTCCGGCTGCGCGCGGCTGCGGTCCGCGGTCACGTGAGCGCCGCGAGGGCGGGGGCCCCACTTCCGGGCGGCGGAAGGAGACGCGGCCGCGTGAGGACGAGGCGATTTGAAAACACGCTCTGGGAGCCAGCGAAAAGCCTGCGGCCGGCGGTACACGGCGTGGTCCCGTGGGGCTTGGCGCTCGCTCCCTCTCCGCCTTGTCTC
Organism: Peromyscus leucopus; assembly: GCF_004664715.2. Lineage (NCBI taxonomy): Eukaryota > Metazoa > Chordata > Mammalia > Rodentia > Cricetidae > Peromyscus > Peromyscus leucopus. Next base: position 59,573,733 of record NC_051064.1, on the reverse strand, counting down.
CGCGGTCCGGCTAGGTCCGGGCTTTCAGGTGAGTAGCGTCCGCCGGTGCTGCCCGGCCCTCACGGCGCGGCCCAGGCGGCGGGTCGGGCGGCCAGGGTCCCCTCTGTCCTCCGCGAGCGTGTGAGCCGGCCAGGGGGCTTCCGAAGCTCTTCAAGGGGCCGTGGGCCGATTCGGGGCCCGACAAGTGTTAGGCCGGCGTGTAGGGCGCGGGCGAGAGGCTCCACTCGACGTTCACTGAGGTGCAGGCACCATGATTTCCTTTGCAAAAGTGAAAAATAAAAGAACAGAAACGGGGCTTTCATTTCTGGTGTGCAAGCTCGAAAGCTGGAGTGGGCGGATCTAATCACTGTGCTCCTGTCCTCTACCATGTCGGGACCCTAGATTTTTGGCCCCTCGAATTTGGAGGAGCCAAATTGCGTCTTAAGACGCAAGAGGTGGGAGAGGGAAAAACCATATAGGCCGACTGCTGCATGCTTGCTTTCCTCTTGATTTTTTTCTTCCCCCTTTTTTTTGGGTGGCGAGAGGAGTTGGAAATGAAAGATAGTGAGGGGGCCGCAGGGCAAACTACTTGGAGTTTGCTTAAATGCAATCTTCATCCGCCCAGGTTAACTCCAAGACTGACCTGCAGCAGGAGTTACGTGTATGTGCTTGTGTATTCAAGCGTTTGGAGCTTACTTCAAAAGGTGATGGGTCCTGTTCTGAGAGCTCACGCCCGAGGCTGGAGTTGCTTCCTTGTACTCAACTGCTGTGAAAAGTGTTCGAGTCTAGTAGAACTATTTGATTTCCTGTGCTATGAAAATCTTCAAATGAAAATAATAGCTGCTGTTGCTGCTGCTGGAACTTTAAAAGTTCCTAGTAGAAAAATTTTGCCTGTGTGGTTCTGTAAATATTTGTCGAGATTTAAGTCAGTGGAGAGCTACTAGTTCTCATAATTTTCCTAGCAGATACATTAACGTGAATTTAAAGTGATGGTTAATGTGGCATAATTTGACATCCTTATTCAAAAGGAGGTGTGATGTAGACTGCAGGAGATGCCTCACATTTGAAAGAGTGCCCAGAGGATGATGTGAGATATCACAGGGTCAATATTTCTCTGCATTGTGTACCGTTTATCTCTGTAAATACTACTGATAACATTGTAAGAAAAGCTTACAGCATGTGCTTCCTTAATAGATAAAATCCAGTTTTATATTAAAAGTAGCCAGATAAATACCTGGGCCTTCTTCGGTTTGTGAGGCTTGAATGTTTGGTATGTATTTGTCCTGAGACTAACATATGCAGCACATGCATGTTGTGCTTGAAGCATATGTATTTTAACTGTCGTGATTAAAGCTCTTGGGTGTGGTAAATATAAACAAGGCATTTGCTTATTTAATGTGTTTGGTAAGGACTGTATGTTGCCTTATAGACAAACTGAGGCACACTAGAAAATGTCAGTTTGGATAAGAATCATACTGATTCTAGAAATAGCTTTTTTAAAAAATTGAGATGGCATTTTGCTGTTGCCCAGGCTCCTCAAGTTCCTGTGCTCAAGCAATCTTTCTGCCTCAGTCTAACATGTGGTACAGGCACATGCACTGTGCTCCCTTTAAAATCAGCTCCTGTGTCAGCAACTTCTACTTAATGGGTCTTAAAATCCCACGAGTGTATTTGAATATGATGTCATAGTTGAATTCATTCATTCATTAATTTCTTTAGCACTGTAAACTTTTTTTTAAAAATTTTTTAAAAATTTTATTTATTTTATTTTACAATACCATTCAGTTCTACATATCAGCCACTGGTTCCCCTATTCTCCCCCCTCCCACCCCCTCCCCTTACCCCCAGCCCACCCCCCATTCCCACCTCCTCCAGGGCAAATCCTCCTCCGAGGACTGTGATCAACCTGGTAGACTCAGTCCAGGCAAGTCCAGTCCCTTCCTCCCAGCCTGAGCCAAGTGTCCCTGCATAAGCTCCAGGTTTCAAACAGCCAACTCATGCAATGAGCTCAGGACTTGGTCACACTGCCTAAGCACTGTAAACTTTTATTTTTGATTTTTACCTCTGTGTGTAGCATTGTGACTTTATGACGTGAGGTATGTTAGACCAGAAGTAGTTTTATTTCTCCAGAGGTGCTCATCTGGGTGTGCAGTGGAAGACAGAATTTGTGAGAGAAGCTTTGAGAAGAGCTGAACTAGTTCCAGATGGAAGCAGTTAATATTATTATTCTTTTATTTGAAGTTCACCTATGGGGAAGATATAGCCAGAGAGGGTTGTTGGAGCCACGTTAGTGCCTACCATGTCATGGTAAGAAGTGTCTCATTTATAAAAAGTAAGAACAATTGAAGGCTCCCTATCCTTGTCACATCTGTGCTTAGAAAGCTGGTGACCATGGTCGGGGTCGAAGAGGAGACACTAGAGACAACAGCATTTGCCAGTGAGAAACTGTTGAGTAGTCTAGGGTAGAAATAAGGACTTTTGAAAGCTAATGACTTAACAATGGGTAGGAAGCGTGTAGCTCAAAGAATTGGTAAACAAGAAGATAGGAATGGAAGCTGAAGGATTGTAGTGGAGAGGAAAGAAAATGGTGCAAAACCATCTGGTTATGCCTGAGTTACTTATTATAACAGTGGCTCAGCTAGTCTTTTCCTTATCCCTTTTACATTGCATTTCTTTTTACATTGTTGCAGGGTGGAGCAGGGGTGGATACTGTTGTTTGTTTATGACTAGCCTGAATTTGCCTGATGTTCACAGTGCTTATGCCTTCACTTCTGTCCTTACCAGACTTATTCCCTACTCCTGACCATTACCTGTCTTTCCTTGCTTGTAAGATACTCATTTCTCCTTGCCTATCTGGGTTCTACCTGTTTTTGTTTGTTTGTTTGTAGTATCCAGCTTTTGATCCATGAAACTTCCTAATTATCTCCTTCATTAAATAATGATTTTTTTCTTAATGTTAAATCCTGGGTGTTGTGAACTTTTAACAGATATGTACTGTGGTGCATTCTAACAAAGAAACCATTTCAGGTTTCTGTTTAGCACATTCACAATTTTATATGGCTCAGAAAACCTTACAAAGTTCTTTAATGAGATTCTTCCCTTTTTGTGAATGACTTATTTTCAATATTTCTTAACCAAACTGATTCCTGCATGTTTTAGTGATTTTGTCTGTTGCGCATTTTGATTCTTTGGCATCTTTATTCATGGCCATGATTCATGATGATGTTTGAGATGTTTGAGCAATATAAATACTGGAAAACAATGTTTATTCTTCTATCACTTACCCTTGTTTAATCCATTGTTTCCATTCTTTCTGACAGCACTCAAGAATGACCAAAAAAAGGAAACGCCAAGATGACTTTCAAAAAGTAAAATTAAAAGTTGGTAAAAAGAAGCCTAAATTAGAGAATGCTACGGCCACACACTTCAAGACAAAGGCCATACATGTGCCCGAACAACTTAAAGAGGACAGAACGCTTCCAACCAACAATAGAAAACTTAACATAAAGGTAAACTGTAAACCTTTCCTTGATAATGTGAAAAGCTTTCTTTCACATGTGGAATGTTACCTTTTTATAAAAAGGTTTAATCTCAATGATTTGCCTTAGGGCTGTATGGTGTATTGTTAGGTGATGTTTGGGTTACCAATAACTGATCTCACAACTGTATCTTTCATACTTCAGAAAGTTTTGCTAAACTAAATCTGTAGGGAATTGCCCCATAGTAAACTCTTTTTTGTTGATATATGTCACCTGGAAGTAGTTCTTACATTTAATTCATATTTGTTAAGTTCTTGATGGATGGTTTTTCTATTCTTACAGCTGATTAAGGTGAGATCTTGTGGGTAGTTGTTTTTGAACTAATTGTAGCATGTAACTTGTTACCTGGTTTGTAGTAAAGAGTAGGTATCCCTTTTGTAAAGTGCTTTACCAGGACAGTGCTGTAGATTTTGTAAGATTTTAGAATTATTTATATCTGTATTATGAGGTATGTATTGGGAAAATAAAATTACCAAATGGTATCCTCTGAATAAAACACACCACGTGAAAGTGTGCAGAAGATTTTGTTAATTTTGGAAAGGATAAATATGTTTGGAATCTAGTAGGTCTGCAGTAAGTGTTGAGTGTTACTGATCTTAGTAAAGCTAACCAACATCTGAAAATACATCTTGATACTTTGCACAAGGAATTCAGCTTAGCTAGTTTTAGTTAAAATGTTTACATGAAAGGGATCCATAGTAATGTTCACACTTAAAATCTGTATTTTTATTTATAGGATTTGCTGTCACAGATGCATCACTATAATGCTGGTGTTAAACAAAGTGCTCTTCTCGGACTTAAAGACCTTTTGTCTCAATACCCATTTATAATTGATGCACACCTTTCAAACATATTAAGTGAAGTGACTGCTGTGTTTACAGATAGAGATGCTAATGTACGATTAGCAGCAGTTCAACTTCTTCAATTCCTGGCCCCCAAAATACGAACTGAACAAATTTCTCCATTTTTCCCTTTGGTAAGTGCCCATCTCTCTAGTGCCATGACTCACATTACTGAAGGAATTCAGGAGGACTCTTTAAAAGTTTTGGACGTACTGCTGGAACATTACCCAGCTCTCATTACTGGCCGCAGCAGTATATTGCTTAAGAATTTTGTAGAACTCATTTCTCATCAGCAGCTGTCCAAAGGACTGGTAAATAGAGACAGATCCCAGTCCTGGATACTTTCCGTAAATCCTAACCGGAGAGTCACTTCTCAGCAATGGAGGCTGAAAGTCTTAGCGAGACTCAGTAAATTCCTTCAGGCCTTGGCAGATGGATCCAGTAGGTTGAGAGAAAGTGAAGGACTTCAGGAACAAAAAGAAACTCCCCATGCCACTAGCAACTCCATTTTTATCAACTGGAAGGATCATGCCAGCGACCAGCAACAGATCCAGGTTTATGAAAATGGGGGTTCACAGCCAAATGTCAGTTCACAGTTCAGGCTACGGTAAGGATTTCAGTTATGTCCACACTCAGTTTTCCTATATTAAATTTTAACTGCTGACCATTACTGGCTAATGGTGGGAAGACATAATACTTGTCTTTCATAATTTTCATGTAGTTATTCATGATGAGTTGATTAGATGGCTCCCAATGTCAAGAGTCATTTAAAAGTATGTTTTCATTTGTAGCCAAAGCCTAATTAGAAGTAAAACTTAAAATTGCTGTTGGCTTTGCTGTTTTAGTATTTTGTTTTTCTTACCAGTTTTGATCAATATAATTGATAGTTTATGGTGCTTCATTTTACTGTATTTTATATTTAAATTAAGCAGTGAACAGCACATTATGAAATCATTAAGGTTTTTTATTCTTACCTTTCCCTATTAGGTACTTGGGAGCACTAGGTGCTGTGGATGAAGACCTGTCATCCCCTGAAAATCTGAAAGGATTCATTGAGATTATAATTCCATTGCTAATTGAATGCTGGATTGAAGCTTTGCCTCCACAATTAGCCGCTTCTGTTGGAAATGGTGTAGAGCGAGAGCCTCTACAGGTTATGCAGCAAGTCCTGAATGTCATTTCCCTGCTGTGGAAACTCTCCAAACAGCAGGATGAAACCCATACATTGGTGAGAACTAATGGGCTCTTTATTATTTTATTAGTAATGCCTTTTATCATAATTGAGATTAGAAATCAGCTACTACAGATTGAATATGGATTCTCCAAAGACTACCCATAATTTAGTTGTAAACTTGTTTCCTTTTTTTTTTTTCATAAAAGCACAAATCTAAATAGTTTCTGCTAAGTTCTTAACTAGATTTTAGTCTTTTTCAGTGAAGTGCATAACATAAAATTTTTTTTGTGAGGTTATTAGCTGGATATAATTAATTTTTTCAGTGAAATGCATGACAAATTTCTCATTTGTATTTGGTTTTATTATAAATGATTTCACAGTAATATTAAAATGTGTTGCTCATAGACCAGATATTGTGGTGTTACTTTTAATCTTAGCACTTTGGAGATACATATCTTTGAGTTCAAGGTCAGCTTGGTCTATATGATGAGGTCCAGGCATAGTGATACTCTGTCTCTGAAAATGAATAAAGAAATAAATAGCAACACAAAACCAGTGTTGCTTGTGGCAAACTAAGAACATTTGGAAGGTTTCTTAGGGGATTGAACAGTTGCTTGTTAAGTGGTTCCTGTTGTTGTGTTATCGAATGCAGCAGTGGAAGATTGTGCTGAAGTCATAGTGATAGCAATGGAGTATGCTCTATGTTGTGCAAGTAACGGGGAACAAAGCTGTGAGGTCAGGTTTGCTAAGTTACGGTGCTAGCACTCACAGGCAGCTTCAGGAGCACTGCTGTAAAGTGGGAGGCATCTCTTCTGCAGAAGACCTCTCACAAAGACTTGGTTAGACCCATGTGAATCTTTTAAAGTTGCCTATATACACATGCAACACTGAGAAGGCATTTTTTTGTTTGTTTTCATTTTAGTCTTTTTTGTTTGAGCTAAATATGAGAATGAGCCATTATGCTATGTGAGGTAAAACTAATGATAAAGAGTAATTTTGAAAAGCATTATGGATTTGTGCTAAAATGTGCTTAAAGGGCTTTTTCTATTATTGCTAGTCCATCACTATCTGCAGGGATGTTTTTAAATTGCTTTTACAACTAGGATAGCATCTTCTTATTGATTATACTTTTGAGCTCCAAAGTATATTAGCAACAAACTAATAGGTAAGAGTGTAGTGTGTTACACTAGGAAGCAAAGCTTAGTTCTTAATGACATTTTGTGGTATAGGCTCACAGTAATATATAGAGCTTAGAAAAATCTATATTTGTAATTTTAATGGATCTATAGCAATTCTTTTTTCAAGACAGGGTTTCTCTGTAGCTTTGGAGCCTGTCCTGGAACTCACTCTGAAGACCAGGCTGCCTTCGAACTCACAGATATCCACCTATCTCTGCCTCCCGAGTGCTGGGATTAAAGGTGTGCGCCAACGACACCATCACCCAGCTCTATAGCAATTCTTGATTTAAAGTTATATGACTTGAAAATTTTTGATGTAGAATGGTATTAAAACTTAGCTGCACAATGAAATGCCTTTTTTGTGCTGTTGAATACATTCTGTGAGGCATTACTACTTCATTATAAGACAGCCTTTGTATTAGATACTGATGTTTAACCATAGGCTAATAATAAAGTGTACTGAATATATTTAAGGTAGGCTAGGCCAAATTTTGATACTTGCTTAATTAGGTCTATTAAAATGCATTTGGATTTAAGATATTTTCTACTTAAAATGGGTTTATTAGGATAAAACTCAGCAAGTCAGGATTTTCATCTGACAGACTGAGAGAAATAGAAACTATGATACTTAATATGGACTAGTATTTCTCCACTTTAAATGCTTTTGTAGTATTTGTATTTAGAACAGGAGACAAAATACACAGTCTGCAAATTCATTACTTGTGGTAGTTTCCGGTCTTGAAATTTAATGGATATTTAAAATAGTATGCTTTATAACTTTATCATTACAGGGTTGTATAGTAGTATTTCATTTATATGGGATCCTTAAGACATAGACTGTTGAAGACTAGAACACTATATTGAGATACTGTATAAAACTGGTATGAGTAGGGCCAGGAGATGATGGTTCAGTGGTTCAAAATGATTACTCTCTTTGCTTCCTCTTTAATATTTATTTATTTATTTTGTTTTACATGTATAAGTGTTCACCTACATAGATATGGGTGCATCACATGTGTGCACCTGATACCTGCAGAGGCCTGGAGAGGACTTTGGATTCCCTGTAACTGAAGTTCCAGGTTGTTGTGAGCTCCCATATGGGTGCTGGGAACTAAACCCAGGTTCCTAACCACTGAGCCATCTCTCCAGCCCTTTGAGTGTATAGTGCTGAGGCCATTAGTTTGGTTATAGCCTTTGCCTATGGTGGATAGGTCACAATTCCGCTCCAGATGCCTATAACTCTAGCTCTAGGAAATTTAATGCCTTTAACCTCATGGGCACCTACACTTGTGTATAGATTCACACACAGATGATTATGCGTACATGTAATTAAAGCAAAAATCTTACAAGGGGGTGGTGAATTTATGTTGGAATAATATGTACATACATAATGCATAGTCACACATATTTACAGTATTAAAGGTGGAACCCAGAGCCTGAGCTGTACTAACTGAGCTATTCTCAGCCCCCAGATATCTAAAAACACCTTGCTGTCTATGCTAGACTGTAATAATTTGGTAAAAAAGAACTATTATAAGCAAATGTAAAATTTTATCTGCATTGTGACATCAAAAGGAAATTTAATGTGTTTTACCACCCCCCTGTTCCTTTCCTACTTACTTTACTGGTAGAATAATAGAGAAATATTGGGTGACCTGTATAATGGCTTAATCTTTAGGAAGAAGGAAATGACATTCCTTTGAGCACAAATCACAGACATGGGCTGAATTGCAAGTTTTTTATTTTTGTAATTGTAGATTTTTCTATCAATGAATTGACATCTAGGATAAATGTAGTCTTAGAAGTGCCGCTTGCTTGACTACTGGAACCTTTTCATGCATTTGGTGTAGATAGTCTTGTCAGACTTTTCTTTTTGGGACTGCCAGCTCCCCAATAATGACACAAAAACTTATTAATTATGAAAGCTTGGCCTTAGCTTAGGCTTGTTTCTAGCTCTTACAATTTAAATCAACCAGTTTCTATTAATCTACGCTTTGCCATGTGGCTCGTTACCTCTCCTCCACTCTATACATCCGACTTCCTTAGTGTATCCCTGGTGTCTTCTGCAGTGCCAGATTCTAACCCTGAGTTCCTCTCTCTGCCCAGAAGTCCCGGCTATTCTCTCCTGCCTAGCTATTGGCCTTCAACTCTTTATTAAACCAGTCAGGTGCTTTAGTCAGGTAAGGCAAAACATAGACACATCTTCACACAGTGTAAACAAATATCCCACAGCAATTTGATTTGCTAGTATTTACAACACAATCGAGAAATTTCATTTATGTTCAAATATTTTAAAAGATAATTTGAAGCTTTGGTCTTGGCTCCAAAAGAAACCTCAAAGTACATTGATTGCATCATAGTATAGCATTTGAGGATGTGAGTCCTTACTGGGGTTGTTCATTTCTCATGTGTATGTCTTTAATGTGTACCTAGTTTTAAGAATGCAAATGAGAACATGATTTAACATTACATTTTTTCTTTTAGGGTCCTGCCATTGTAGTGTTAGGAACTGTTATAATCACTATAAATGTTTTGTGTCTTAGATTTATATCTTAATGCTTGCTTTACTTCTATTTCATGTTTTATCATTGTTATTTCATAAAAATTAGAATTTGAAACCAAACAGCCATTTTTTCCCCTTATATGTATTAGGTTCATTACAATTTAAATTCAAGCCAAGTATGGTGGGATATGCTTGTATCCCAGTTTCTGAGGATATTTATTGTTGCGATGAAACACCATCACCAAAAGCAAGTTGGGGAGGAGAGGGTTTATTTTGCTTACAGTTCCGACTGTTCATTGGAGGAATTCAGGATAGGAACTCCGACAGGGTAGGAACCTGAAGGCAGGAGCTGATAGAGAAGCTCTGGAGGAGTACTGCTCCTGGCTTGCTCCTTATGGCTTGCTAAGCCTGCCTTCTTATTAGAACCGAGGGCTACCTACTGAGGAGTGGCACCATCCATAAGGGGCTGGGCCCTCCCCTATCAACCACTAATTAAGAAGATGTCCTGCAAGCTTGCCTATGGAGGCATTTTTTAAGTTGAGGTTTCCTTTTAGATGATTACAGCTTGTGTTAAATTGACTTAAAAATTAGCCACTTCACCCAGCATTCAAGAGATGAAGGCAGGAAGATTTCAAGTTCTATGCCAGTCTGGGTTATGTGGTGAAAACTGGTCTTAAAAATAATTCCAGGGCTGGGGAAAGAGCTCAGTGGATAAAGTGCTTGCTGGTTAGGCATGGTGATCTGAGTTTTATGTCAGCACCCAGGTCAATGCTGGGCATTGTGATGGCACATGCACTTAGAATCCCATTACTGGGGCAGGAGAGACAGGTGGATTCCTGGGCTTGCCAGCTAGCCACCTAGCCTATTGGTGAGCTCCAGACCAATGAGAGACCTTGTTTTAAAAAACAAAAATAGCTCCTGAGGAACAGCACTTGAGATTGACCTCTGACCCCTACATACGCTTGCACATACAATACAGCATATAATTCCTCAGTTATATTGGTCACTTTTTTTTTTGCCCTTGGTGCTTATGAATGAATACTAGCTATACTTTAAGTACTTGATAGCTCAATGTGAGAGATGACTACTGTATTAGATAGCATATAAAGGAATAATTGTTATTTCAGAAGTCTTCAGTATTATTGTACTATTCTGAACTTGGGAGACAAAGGTATGAACATTATTAATAAGGTGCTTGTTAATAGTGCATACCTTCTGGTGGCATTGATGGTAAATGGTATAGAATGTCAATATTAGGAATAAAGTCTGAAGTAGGATGTTAAAAGCGTACATGGGAAAAAAAGCATACATGGAAATGGGTGGTAAGGAGCACAGAGTTCAGGAAGTACTCTGAAGATAATAAGGTATTTTAAATGTAACTTAAGGAGCAAGTAGAAACACTGGGGAATGGTCTTACAGAGAGCATAAAGTAGAAGACATGCTTAAATATTAAATTAATGGTTAAAATTAGGAATTTTTCTTAAATCTCATTTACTTGTGAATAAAAATTGAATGCTGTGTTTGATTTTAAATTTTATTTATGTACTACAGCATTAGCAGAAGTAGTCTTACAATGGGATATTATTTATAGTTAAGTATCACATTATCAAATTTCTGCCTAAGTTTTAGTTACTTTACATTTTGTCTTGTGTTTTTTTTCTAATCTGAACCTTTATTTCAATAGGAGTCATGGCTTCGAAAGAATTACCTTACTGATTTCAAACATCATTTTATGAGCCATTTTCCATATGCCTTAAAAGAAATAACCAAGCAACGAAAGAAAGAGACAAATAAAAGGTATTACAGTTGTTTTTCTACTGTGTGGGAATAATATGCTTTGTATCCTAAAATTATTAGAGGATAGCCATAACCTGCAACTTTGTATACTGTGAGGCATTCGTATCTAAATCTTAATGAAAATGAAAACTAGCAAAGAAAGACTTACCTTGAACAAATCACTTTAAGCCTTAGGACTAGCAGTCTGCTTTGATTTTGTAGTTCTGTATATATTTTTGCCATAGGTATGTCAGATTACATAAATAGGAATTGAATACAAATTGCTGAGACAGCTAGCTTATTAAAGTTCATCTATTTGTTCTCATGTGTCCATCAGGAAACTGATAATGAAGCTGTATTATCCTGAAGAAGATCAGAAAGGGTCATAGAGGATGGAGTTTAATAATAATTAAAGTCGACTTCAAATGAGAGCAGGTGTGAAAATAGAAACACTGAGGCTCTTTGAGCAAGGTTCAAGGTGCTCATAATTGATGAGGTTATTGATTGTATGAGTTTTTCATGAATTCACTAAGTACTTGCCCCTTAATATAAATGGGGTATTTTAGTAGAGAAAAAGTATTTTAGGGCACACTCTTGGCTTTCTAAATGATTTTATTGTTGATACTAAGCAAGTACATCAGAATCTAGTTGGAGCTGATTTCATGAGTTTTTAGGTTCAGTGAAAGATCCTGCCTCAAAAAGAAAAGTATAGGGGTTAGAGACAGAAGTGGGTAAAGGCACTTGCCTGACTGCCTGTGTTAATGCCAGGACCTAAATGGTAGAAGAGACTAGACTCCTCCAAGTTGCCCTCTGACATCCACAAGTGTGGCACTTGTATGCCCACTTACATCCACAATATAAGCAAATAAAAAACAGAAACCAAACAAACCAAAAAAACCCCAAAACACCATCAAGGAAAGATACCTGTTGTTATCCATGGGCCTCCATGTTATATTTGTATGGGTACCTGCAGACATGCACACACCACACACGTATATAACACTACACACATATCATCTGAAAGAGCATAAGGAAGAGGCTACTTACTAAAGATTTACTAGATATTCAATAATCATGCTTACATTATTTCATTTAATGTGCTGTTGAGACAGGGTTTCTCTGTGTAGCTTTGGAGCCTTTCCTGGAACTCACTCTGTAGCCCAGGCTGGCCTTGAACTCACAGAGATCCGCCTGCCTCTGCCTCCCGAGTGCTGGGATTAAAGGCATGCGCCACCACTGCCCGGCTTATAATAGATTTTTAAAAGGTTTATTTTTCTTTTATGAGTATTTTGCTTACATATAAGTAGGTGTGTGCATGTGTACCTGTGTGTGTGTGTATGTCTGTGACCCATGGTGGTCAGAAGAGTGTGTCAGATTCCTGGGAACTGGTTCAGAGGGTTGTGAGTAACCAACCATGTGCTGGAAACCAAATCCATTGTCCTCTGCTAGAACAGCAAGTGTTCTTAACCATTGAACATCTCTCCAGCCCTCAGTTCATGAGTTTTAAATTGCTTGCTTTTCTGTGTAATGTCATTCTTTGTGGTCTTGCCTGGAATGAATATGATTTCATTTTACAGTTTATCATTACTTTTAACTTTTTCATTAGTAAACTTTAACATGGGTATATATGGTCAAGTGAAAAACAATAATGTAGGATTATGCGTTCCATGGTCTTAAATGTTTGCTTAGGATCTTGGAATATATTCAAGGCCATTTTAGACTTGGATTTGGCAGATAATTTCATAAAAATGAACCAAGTGAACCTACGAATGGGAGGCGAACAAAGGACATTGTTGCTAATGTTTAAATTTGTGCTTTCAATTAAAAATTGGAATTTTGGGTATCTTCCGTCTTTCGCTGAATTTGAAGCTTAAGTTTTCTAGCTTTTTGTTCTCTTTTTAAAGTTTCTGTCATTACATCTGGGATCATTTTGGATCATTTATTTACTTATTTTTATGTGAATGGGTGTTCTGCCTGCACATGTATCTGTGCACCATGTACATTCAGTGCCCACAGAGGCCAGAAGAAGGTGTTGGATCCCCTGGGTCTGGAGTTACAGGTTATTGTGAGCCACCATGTGGGTGCTGGGAATTGAACCCAGGTTCTCTGGAAGAGCAGCCAGTGCTTTTAATCTCTGGAGAGCTCTCTGGAGTGCTCTCTCTCTCTCTTCCTTTTTTTCCCCCCAAATAAAAGTACCATTTCTCTATTTTGAGGGTGTGTGTGTAATCTACATACTCGTGTGTGCAGGTGTATGATCCTGAGGCAATTCAAGAGGTCATGCTCTACCTTATTTTTTACCTTATTCTCCTCAAATTCATAGGTTCACTTGGTTAATTTTTATGAAATTGTCTGCCAAATCCAAGTCTAAATGTAGCCGTGAACATATTCCAAGATCCTAAGCGGACACTTAAGGCCATGATTTGGGTCTCTAAAGGAATGTGGAGGTAGGATGGTGGTCAGCAAGCCCCAATGGTCCTCCGTCTCCATTTTATCACCGTCCTAGAGTTATAGGCAGTTGCATTACATATTTGGATTTATACATGGGTTCTGGGGATTGGAATCTTCTTACCCACTGAACCATCTCCTTGGCCTCCATTTCTCCATTTCTGAATAATGATTTCAGCAGTGTAAGGTTCTAGGTTTCCTTTTGCATGTGCACAGTAACACTATGGTCTCCTGGTTTCCATTGCTGTTAGGAAGTCATCTTGAGTTGACTCAATTTAAATGTTACTTTTGTTTCTTTTGTTTCTCTTTGAGACATGGTCTTAGTAGTCAAGCCTAGACTCTAACTTACTGTGTAGCTAAGAATAGCCTTGGATTACTGATTGTTCTGCTATCCTAGTTAGGGTTACTATTGCTGTGACTAAACACCATGACCAAAAGCAAGTTGGGGAGGAAAGAGTTTTTTTGTCTTGTACTTCTACATTGTAGTCCATCACTGAAGGACAGGAACTCAAGCAGGGCTGGAACGTGGAGGTAGGAGCTGATACAGAGGCTATGGATGAGTGCTGCTTTACCTGTTTTGCTCCCCCATGACAGAACCCAGGACTATCAACCCAGGGATGACCCCACCCACAATGGTCTGGGTTCTTTCACATCCATCACTAATTAAGAAAATGCCATACAGGCTTGCATACAGTCCAGTCTTATGGAGGCATTTTCTCAGTTGAGGTTCCTGTGCCCCTTGTCATTCTTAACTTGTGCCAGGTTGACATAAAACTAGACAGTATACCTGCCTTTGCCTTCTGTGTGCTAGGATTGCAGGTATGTGCCACCATACCTGGCCTTTTTCCCCAACACCCTTGCAATTTTCCTTTTTCTCTTTATTCTTCACTTTCTTATAGCTTTTTAAAAAAAGATTAGTTATTATGTATACAGTGTTCTGACATGTATGCCTACACACCAGAAGAGGGCACCAGATCTCATTATAGATGGTTGTGAGCCACCATGTGGTTGCTGGGAATTGAACTCAGGCCCTCTGGAAGAGCAGCCAGTGTTCTTAACCTCTGAGCTATCTCTCCAGCCTGTTTCTTATAGTTTTATAGTGATATTTCAATAGGTGTTTTTCAAGAAAGGGTTTCTCTGGCTGTCCTGCAACTCACTCTATAGGTAGGCTTTAAAGTTAGAGATCATCCTGTCTCTTAAGTGTGGGATTGAAGGTGTGCACCACCATGCCCAGCTCTTGTATATTTAGTTTTAAAACTTTCTGTGTAAATAACTAGAGGAACAGAATTAACGCTTCTAAATTGCAGATATCCATTAAGACCTTCTAGATAGTGGTTCAAGACTCCTTTTAAGGGTCAAATGACCCTTTCATAGAGGTCACCTTAGACCATTGGAAAACACAGATTGACCGTAGCAAAATTAGTTATGAAGTAGCATTGAAATAATTTTATGGTTGGGTGGGGTCACCACAGCATGAGGAACTGTGTTAAAGGGTCTCAGTATTAGGAAGGTTGAGAACCATTGTTCTAGATAGTAATTAGGCTGTGTGTGAGAAACTTATGTATAGTAAATGTTCAAGGTTTCATTCTCTTCTAATAATGAAATTTCACATTTTTAGTAGAGATTGACTACATAAGGTAAAAACGATTTTTTTCTCAGCTTCCTTGGGAGTATTTAAATTGGTACTTTCTTTTTTTTAAACTTATTTATTTATTATGTATACAGTGTTCTGTCTGCATATATACCTGCAGATCAGAAGAGGGCACCAGATCTCATTATAGATGGTTGTGAGCCACCATGTGGTTGCTGGGAATTGAACTCATGACCTCTGGAAGAACAGCCAGTTCTCTTAACCTCTGAGCCATCTCTCCAGCCCCTAAATTGGTACTTTCTAAACTCTCTGAGATGTCTTTCAGTGTCAGACTTGTGTTCTGAGTTGTCCATTGGCCGTCTCTGTGGGTTTATGCCATGTTTAAATTCAGCATATCTAAAACAAGACTTTAGTCTGGGTCTCTGTTTTTCTTTAGCTCTCATAAGTCACCAGGGCTTAAATTCGTGACTCCTCCAAAGTCTCCAAACTCATATACATACATTTAAACAAATTTCAAATCCAGATACTTTTATTTTTCCTGAATGCCTTCTTAGTCTGTTCCAACATCGACTCTTGTCATTCCTGGCATGGTTCACCTAAATTGCTTAAGTAGCCACACAGCCTTTTCTTCGATAATAGTCTGTAACACTCAGTTTCCTTTTGTACCCATGTAGTCTAAAAGCAGCAAGTAGCTGTGTTTCTTCTTTGTCTGCAGAATTTGTTTTGATGTCTTTAGCCACTGACTCATTGTCACTTGGTACCATTTTTCCCTTTCAGGCTTGTCATGTCCAGCCTTGCATTTGATGCTCAGTAGCACCAGACTTAATTTCTGTACTGGGATATGTATGGTAATTCACTACATGCCTTTGCTCAAGCCTTACCTAGGGTTGTCCTTTCCTTTATTTATTTAGGTTATTTGAGATACTTATGATTATGGCTAATGTTTTTCTAAACAGAGTTGCCTCTACTATTAAATAATCTGAGATGAATATATTCTAAGTTGCAACTTATTTTTATTAGGATACTCTGCTTGAGGTATTTTGTAATTTCTTTGAAGCTTTGGAAGGAATTGTTTTACTTGGCTGAAAGAAATGAAATGATTTTAGTATTTTAATAGATGAATTATAAAATTGGATGATTGCTTACCTGGATGAGTTTTCTTTTTACTTTTTGGTTTTTTTGATACAGGTTTTCTCTGTAAAACAGTGTAAAACAGTCCTGACTGTCCTGGTACTCACTCTGTAGACCAGGCTGGCCTTGAACTCACAGAGATTCACCTGCCTCTGCCTCCCAAGTGCTGGGATTAAAGGTGTGCACCACCACCACCCAGCATACAATTTTTAATGTTTGTTTATTTTTGAGGCAGGATTTCACTATGTAGCCCTGACTGATCCAGAACTCACTATGTAGACCACGCTGCCCTTGAACTCAAGAGATTGGGCTGTCTCTGCCTCCCAAGTACTGGAATTAGAGGCATAATGCCGTCACACCCTGCAGTTCTCCTATTTCATGCACGAACAAATTATGATGAGAAACTAGTGGTTCTTTTAAAGCAGATGATTAGTTTGAAGTTAAGTAAAAATCAGCATTACTGTAATGTTCCACTAAATACAAGTACTTGCTTTAAAAATGTCTTGAAGTGAGTTAGGATTTTCAGGTCTTATCCAGCCTTGTACAAAGTCTTAAGATTCCAGTGCAGTGTTAGGTTTCACCATTTGCTCTTCTTGGAGTAGTAACTCAATAATGACCAGAGCCATAGATGCTCTACTTTTTTTTTTTTTTTTAATATAACCTTGATTCCACAGGGTAGTTTTATTTATAGAACTATGGCCTAAAGTTGCCTTGTACTCTGTCTTCTTGGGAATTGTAAATTCTACAAGAAAAAATTTTTTTATCCGTGTTAGGACTATTTTAAGTGTTCACAAGCAGGTGTGGTTTATAGATCTGTGTGTGTGTGTGTTTTGTTTTTAGCATCAAGCATTGCACGGTTCTCTCCAATAATGTAGATCATCTTTTACTGAATTTAACGCTGTCTGATATCATGGTCTCGCTGGCAAATGCCTCAACTTTGCAGAATGATTCCAGTTGGATAGAAACGATAAGGAAATTTGTGACGGAGACCCTTAAAGGTGGTGCTAGGCTGAACAGTAAACAGCTGAACAGATTGCTTGGAGTCTCCTGGAGGCTGATACAGATGCAACCAAACAGAGGTAGGTGGTGCAGGAGAGGCGCTCTGGGTCTGGCATAAATAGTGATTGCCGTCACTCCATGTAGTTATGCTGCTTACATTCAAGCCATTGCAAGCCTAAGTGTTTACAAAGCAGTCTGCTTGAGCACTGGGACTGTGGCTTAAAGTGCTGCTTTCTTGGGCTGGGGCTGTTCTGAAGCAAACTGGTGAAGATGTCTGCCTGGATGTACTTACTCCTCCTCTGTTTAGCTTGAAATTAAGTTAGTTTTCTGAAGTGACTTACTAATTTTTTTCCCCATTCAAATCAAAGCTTTCCTTTTTCATCCTTTCTAATACCTTGGTTTTTGTCATCCTAGGTTTGTTCCTAAGAAAAGTGATAATGTAATCTGGTTGCTTTGACTTTTGTTTGTTACACTGTTGCTATATATGATAAGCATCAGTTTATGCCTAAGACAGCTTTGCCCAGGAACAAAGAAGTACTGTGTGGAAGGAGTATCTGTCCTATGCAGTTGTTTTCTTTCTCTTCTCAGAGGCTACAGAGAATCTCATTAAGGCAGTGTATACGCTGTATCAGCAGAGAGGCCTGCTTCTTCCAGTTAGGACTTTGTTAATCAAATTTTTCAGTAAAATCTATCAGAAAGAAGAACTGAGGTCTTACAGATTGAGGTAAAGATTTTTTTATTTTCCCTTAGTCTCTTGCTGAGTTTTGTAGTCTGTATACATCAGTATGATTAAGTCTTTAAAGTTTTTTGTTGAATTCAAGAAATGGTATAAAATTTTATCAACAAGAATTCTTCATAGTGCTAGAAAACTATACCCATATCTTAACAGACTAAGATAATGCAAGGCTGAAGTTGTTTTGTAGGTGGCAACATACTAAAGGCGCCAGTTTATTGTTTCATATATTTTATGGTAGCTAACACAGGATAAACAACTCACATAGATCTCACTGGTGTCCCTTTTCATTTAGAAATTATATAATTTAGTGAGCAAAACTGCCCCTGCTACGAAAGGAATGCCAGTATCCTACCTGCTTTCAAATGCTTAAATAAGAAAATGTGTTATTTGTATATCACTACTTTTGTTATATTTAAATAGAAAAAAAGGATTAGTTTTGGTTTTAGTAATAGCTCATGTTTGCAAATTAACATTTATCCTGTTCCTCCTTGGCCTTCCTAAGGTACCGAAGCAGAGTGCTATCCCGTTGGCTGGCTGGCCTCCCATTGCAGCTTTCTCACCTTGGCTCCCGAAACCCTGAGCTGTCCACACAACTGATTGATATCATTCATACTGCTGCAGCACAAGCAAATAAGGACTTACTGAAAAGCTTACAAGCTGCTGCTCTACGAATTTATGGTGAGTGTTTAGTGGTGGAGGTTGGCCTGCATCTATTCCAACAAGGAAATGGAATGTTAAAAGGGAGTTCTATGATTTGCCTTTCTTTTGGTTTGCATTAGGCTAAATTGCTCAAACAAAATACTAAATTCATTTTAAGTATATTGGAATAGTTTTTACCTTTTATATTCTCCCTACCTGTTTTTGTTGTTGTTTTGGAAGGTGTGTTCGTTTGGGACAGGGCCCAATGAAGTTCAGGCTCCTCAAACTTGAGATCTTCTTGTCTCTACTTCAAGTACACATCCCTCCATGCCCAACTTGACTGTTTTCATTCTTAAGTTATCTTTAAAACAATTCATAAAATTTAACTGAAAAGGTACTTTGAAAATTCTTTTGATGCTTTGCTGGCAAGACAGTTCTTGTGTTAACCATCATGAGTATCTTTGATGACTCCAATATCAATATTCTATTCATCTCTAGAACTGACTTACTGCTTAGTATTTTGAAGAAAAATATTAATAAAAGCTTATTGGCATTTATATTTGTAAAGTATATATGACTTACATTTATTGAGATATAAGTCACATGCTGTAAATTTTATCATTTTGTAATGCTGTATAATTCAGTGATTCTTAAGTATATTCCTTTTTTTTTTTTTTTTTTTTTTTTTTTTTTTTCGAGACAGGTTTCTTGTGTAGCTTTGCGCCTTTCTGAGCTCACTTGTAGCCCAGGCTGGCCTCGAACTCACAGAGATCCGCCTGCCTCTGCCTCCCAAGTGCTGGGATTAAAGGCGTGCGCCACCACGCCCGGCTTAAGTATATTCCTAAGGTGGTACTATTATTACTACTACATAATTCTAGAATGTTTTCATCACTCCCAAAAGAAACCGTGTTTTTATTAGTCATCTCCTAGTCTTTCTTTACTCCAGCTCCTGACAACAGTTAATGTATATTCTGTTTATAGCTTTGCCTATCTGGACTTTATTTTAAAGATTAAAAAAAAATACATTTTAAATCATGTGTCTGTGTGTGGGTTTATGCATGTGGGTACAGTGCTCTTGGAGTTCAGCGGTATCAGATCTCCCTGGAGCTGGAGTTAGAGGAAGTTGTGAGCCGCCTGATCTGGTCTAGCAACATGCTCTTCACCTCTGAGCCCTCTCTCCAGCCCGTTTTCATCACCATCAACATTTTTATTTTAAAAAATCTGTTTCTATGAAGACCGTTGGATGTTGTAAAGTTGTTGTTTTTTTTTTTTTTTTTTTTCTTTTTTCGAGACAGGGTTTCTCATGTAGCTTTGCGCCTTTCCTGGAGTTCACTTGGTAACCCAGGCTGGCCTCGAACTCACAGAGATCCGCCTGCCTCTGCCTCCCGAGTGCTGGGATTAAAGGCGTGCGCCACCAACGCCCGGCTGGATGTTGTAAAGTTAATAGTGTCAAAAATGATTAAGTTCAGTATTTTACTTAAATAGCTTAGTAAGCCATACATGATAAAATTTGGTATGTAATTGTTAAAATTGAAATTTAACATCATTTGTCAGCTTTGAATTCATTGGAAGTCATCAAGGTGCTTTAATAATTTAATCTGTGGTTTGTGTATCTTTTATAGTTGAATTTCATATTTACCTCCCCACTAGATCCACAAGAAGGCGCTGTGGTGGTTCTTCCTGCAGAGTCTCAGCAGCGTCTGGTTCAGCTTTTGTATTTTCTGCCTTCTCTGCCTGCTGATTTGCTTTCTCGGTTAAGTCGGTGCTGCATTATGGGGAGACTCGGTTCAAGTTTGGCTGCCACACTTATTGGAATACTGTACATGAGGTATTACTGAAGTGATCTGTATTTTAAGTGTATCATCTTTCGTTACACAATGGAAATACAGAAGTTTTCTTTTGTTTTGCTTAGTTTTCTGAGAATAGGATCTTTCTGTATAGTCCTGGCTGTCCTGGAAATCTCTGTAGACCAGGCTGGCCTCAAACTCAGAGATCCACCTGCCTCTGCCTTCTGAGTGCTGGGAGTAAAGGCGTGCGCCACCAGGCCCAGGTGTCAGTTGCTTCTTGTATTAAACTTATTTTTGGCTATTGTTAACTGCACTGTGGTTCATAATTGTCTGCCTCACTTTTCTAGCATGAGCTGTTCACAGTGTTGTTTATAAATGAGAAGTCAAGGTTTACTTATGTGTGTTTGTGTGTCAGAATGATTATATTTTTAGGAGTTTGAAGCACTGACTAGTTTTCTATGCTTTTCTTCCTTAGAAATAGAAAAAAATTCTGAACTTTGGTTTAATGTTAGGCCTTTGAAATTTCTTTTTTTTTTTTTTTTTTTTTATCTGTAACCAGAAGTGTTTTTACTTACTGGTTTCCATTGGAGGCTACACTGTTCCTTAGCTACAGTGTCTAAAATTCTGTCGAGAGTAGCTTTTTTTTTTTTTTTTAAAGATTTATTTATTTATTATACAGTGTAATGTCTGCATGTATCCTTGCAGGCCAGAAGAGGGCACCAGATCTCCTTCTTCTTACAGATGGTTGAGAGCCACCATGTGGTTGCTGGGAATTGAACTCAGGACCTCTGGAAGAACAGCCAGTGTTCTTAACCACTGAGCCATCTCTCCAGCCCAAGAGTAGCTTTTTTGAATACTTACTGAATTCGAGTCTCTGGAAAGTACATTTAATGTTTATGAATATCAGTTATGGTTGTCTAAAGTTGATTAGCTTTTGTC
Organism: Peromyscus leucopus; assembly: GCF_004664715.2. Lineage (NCBI taxonomy): Eukaryota > Metazoa > Chordata > Mammalia > Rodentia > Cricetidae > Peromyscus > Peromyscus leucopus. Next base: position 59,552,475 of record NC_051064.1, on the reverse strand, counting down.
AAGAGTGGGTTCAACAGTCTTGCTTTTTTGAACTTACCTTCCTCTGGAGATTTGTAGTGCTAGTTGGAAACTTGGATTAATCTGCAACACTGCTAAGCTAATGAGGGTTCATAATCAGTAACAGCAGATTGTGACTGGGGCAGGAGCTCAGTGGGAGAGAGTTGGTTTGAGGCCTGGTTATCATCCTGGTTCAGCAGTAGTTTGGTTCCTTCAGACGAACTTTTAAGTACTTCAGGTTTTCTTCTTCAGTATCTCTCCTCTTCTGCTAGACCATGATTATATACCAGCCAGTTTTTATAGTCTGTCCTACACTGGTATAAAAGTCTTGCTTCTTAATCCCATATCTGCTGGGTGCTGTTGCCAGATTATTTTTCCAGAGATATCTTTGATAAATTTTATTTTGTTGCATTAACTGGGCTTAGAGAATAAATTCACCTTTTGTAGTTTTGATGCCCAGCTGTTTGAGAACTAGGTTATTCCCGGTGTGAAAACCCCATCATTTAGACATTGTTCATTTTCTCGGTTTTTAAGAAGGGTGTTTAGAATTACTGCCTGTACCCTCCCCTCCATTTATAGTTTCTTAGGATTTGACAACCACCTCCTGTTGCCCTTTTTTAATTTGTTGCCGCCTTTTAAGCCACTTAAGCAACTGCAGCTCTGCTGCTATCAGCAGCCGTTGGGCTGCAGCGCGCCTGCCACATCTGAGGGTTCTGAGGGAGTTCTGCTCCCTCACACTCTTCAGACCTCTCTCCCGCTGACGAACTCGAGATTCAAAGGTTAAGGGGGAATTCTGCCCCTCAGAGAGTCTGAGTAGCAAGTAGCTCACCTTTCCTTGCTCACATCCTCCCCAAAAGCCCCCATGCTTCTTCTCCCCTCCTTATAAACCCTTCTCTACCTCACTCCTCCCTACCACTTCCTGTCAGCTAGTTGCTGGCAGTCTCCTGACCACAGGTGAATTTTATTTAACCAAACACATCTTTGCATCATTAAACAAATGTTCCAGAGCATAAACAAAAGTTAACACACCTTGAAATAATATTCTACAACAACCCCCCTACCAATACCATTCTGGAATAAAAACAGTGGTTAGAAAACAACTTAGTCCTGAACAGATATGCCATGTGGCAAATTCTTGTAAGAGTATTTGGGACAATTGATAAGTAGTATGTCATGCTGTCTTTAAAACTAAAGTGATACTGGGTTTGCTGTCAAGTTCTAATGTTATTTATGTTCTATGGCCTTTCTCATTTGCATTTCTGCCCATGATTTTTATAGCTAGATTGGACAATATAATTATGGATAATTTTTTCCCCAAAAAACATGAATAAGGAAATTTCTCTACAGTGTTGAACAGAGAGAAATTGGACTAAGAAACTTTGTCTTGGGGGTTTTCATGAGGGTGCATGTGGTGCACATTTCCAGGACCAAATTTGGTTTGCCTCTTTCACTTTTGCATAATTATTAATACTGCTCCTTTTAGTAGTGCTCTGGCTTGGGTAAAGCTGAGTGAGTATGGGCTGCTTGTGATCTGTTCCAAGTCAAACTTGAAGTGGACTTTCTACTTGTAGCCACTGGGTGGCACAGTTGCTTCCTGTATTTACTGGGTGTAAGGATGTTTTCTATCAACTCTTTTGTCCCTCTTGCTGTCCTTTCTGTTGAGTTCCTGTGATATACCTCCATAGATGTCTGCACGTTGCTTGGAATGACACAAGAATGCTTGCTTATTTAGTGTGCCTCCTCCTATTTAAGAATATTAATAAATACAAAGGCAGAGTTTTTTTGCTTGTTTGTTTTTTTACAACCCCCTTGTGACAGGAGGTAAATTAGATAAGCCTAATTTTGTCTGGCATTTACTCAGTTGTCTGATAAAATCTGTAATATCAGCTGGTTAGACCTGATCATTATGTCTTTTTGCTGCATCTCTGCTTGGCATTCACACTTTCCCTAAGGAAGCCTTGCTCTGAGGGTTTTTCAGAGAACAGCTAGTAACTTGTCCTACAGGAGAAACCAAGTACTTCTCATTTTACATTTGGTTTTGGTCTTTTGAGATAGGGTCTCATGTAACTGATGTGGGTCTCAAACTCAGTGTGTAGCTGAGGGTGACCTTGAACTCCTGATTTTCCTGCCTCTGCCTCACAAGTACAGGGATTACAAGTTTGTGCCACTATGTCCAGCTCATTTAGACTTTGTTTAAACAGTAGCTGTTTTACTGTTCTTTTGTGAGGGTACACCAGAATGTAGCATATTATTGCTTTAACAATAAACTTTTTAAGTCTGATTAGGATGCTTTTTGCTTTAGTTTGCTGTGAAGCTGAGATTTCATTAATTATCTTACTTGGTAAGGGTAAGACTTTATATAAATAAAAAACTTAGTACATAGTAGTGGAACCTGCCACTGAAATAAAAACTTCTTTGGCTCTTTGGCTCTAATTTTGAAATGTGCTGAAGTTTGGCTACATCATATATATGGGCCAGTTATAGTTATGTTTTTAATGAAACATAACTATAAATATTTGCACCTCTAACTTTCATAATTGCAATACTGGGGTCCTTATATGAAGTTTAAACAGTATATATACTGTGGGTTTTACATAACTTGCAATTAGATTTGTTTTTTAAAATTTTAAATTTATTTAAGGTGTGTGTGTGTGTGTGTGTGTGTGTGTGTGTGTGTGTGTGTGTGTAACGTACACATACATGTGGAGGTCAGAAGACATTCTGCAGAAGTCAGTTCTCTACTACCATATGGGTCCCAGGGACTGAACTCAGGTCATAATGTTTGGTAGAAGGTGCTTTTACACTGAGTAATTTTGCCAGCCTAGGTTTGTTTTCAGTAAAGGAAAATGCAGGACTGGGATTATGGCTCAGTGTTAGGGTACTTGGAGGTCCTGAGATTAATCTCTGAAGAACCCTCATTTTTCTTTAATGGTTTGTTTGTTATTTATTTTTGCCTTTATATGCATTGATGTTTTGCCTGAAAGTATGAGGGTGTTGGATTCCATGGGAACTGGAATTACAGACAGCTGTGAGCTGCCATGTTGGTGTTGGGAATTGAACCCAGGTTCTGTGGAAGAACAGCCCCGTGCTTTTAGCTGCTGAGCGAGCTATCCAGCCCTCTCCCATCCCCTGGCTCTTAATACAGACTGGTAATAGTTCTTTTGTTTCTTCTAGATCGTCCTTTTCTGGATGGAGCCACTCGGTTAATGACTACTTAATGACAGATGTGGACTATCTCAGCTTCTTATTTTCCACACTTACAGGTAGCCATATTAACAATCATGTCAAGTTAAAAAGAGAACACAATGCTATGTGACCGTCACATTAGCCTCCTTAGACATGCTCATGGAAGTATGGTGTTATGAACATGGAAGCAGTTAGCTTATTGGGCAGTATCTGTGGCAGTCTGCTCATGCTGGGGGCTGCTGGTCAGGAGGCTCATTGGCAGGTTTCTGTGTGGGTTGGACAAAGTATAAAAGAGCCAAGAGGGACATGTGAATTTTTAGGTAAGGTAATCCATGTTCAGGTGGGGTGATCCACCTCTCCATTCCACCCTTTTCTCCCCAAAGAAGAGACTTAGAGCCAATGAGTAACTGAAAAGCATTTGAGGACCATTGTATAAGAACATACAGTGTTGAATGTATTTTGAAGGGATCATATTGTTGCTGCTTCCTCTTTGTTCATTTGCTTTGTATCATTTTTTTTTTTTTGAGACAGTGCTTCCCTATGAAACTTTGGCCTTGAACTTGGTGATCCCCTACCTCTGCCTCCAGAGTGCTGGGATTAAAGACCTGTGACACCATGCTCCATTCATTTTCCTTGTTAAAAGCTACTGCCCCCCCCCCCTTTAAAAATTCAAGATTACTAAAGCTCCCAATAGAAGTTGTTAATTTTTTTTTTTTTTTTTTTTGCTGTGTTGGAGATTGGGTGAGATCACATCCTTTGCATGTGTAGTTAATGTGAATTTTATGGTTTCATTTCTAGGATTTAATTCCTTAAGACACTGTAAGATACAGAAATACAACAAAGAAGAACTATTATGAGTGTTTGAGTGTTGTATATTGCTGCTCTGTGATTTATTTTTCAGCTGACTCTGTTTGTCACCCACATTAGGGTTTTCAAAAGAGGAGTTGGCCTGGCTTCAGAACCTTCGAGGAGTTCCTCATGTCATCCAGACATCGCTTTCCCCTGTGCTTCTCTACCTTACAGACTTGGACCAGTTTTTACACCATTGGGATATAACAGAGGTAACTGCATCCAGAAAGAAACTGTTCATTTCCGTAGTCCTGCTGGAGTCACCAGTGCTTGCTGTGTTCTGGGTACTACTAGACACAGCAGGGTGTAGAGTGGTCCTCAGGCTGGAGAGGACCGCTGTGTCTGTAGGGGGAAATCCATGTGTTTTGAAGAGGGAGAATATGTACATAGAGCTTCATGGAAGAGGATGAATTTGAGTTAGTAAATGAAAGACCTTAGGTAAAGGTTGGCATCTTTGAAAGTGAGTTTTTATTTTTATTTTCTTTCTTTCTTTCTTTCTTTCTTTCTTTCTTTCTTTCTTTCTTTCTTTCTTTCTTTCTTTCTTTCTTATCTGTCTATCTATCTATCTATCTATCTATCTATCTATCTATCTATCTATCTATCTGTCTATCTATCTATCTAGTGTTTCGAGACAGGGTTTCTCTGTGTAGCCTTTTGGAGCCTGTTCTTGAACTCACTCTGTAGACCAGGCTGGCCTCGAACTCATAGAGATCTGCCTGCCTCTGCCTCCCAAGTGCTGGAATTAAAGTTGTGTGCCACCACTGCCCTCCTGAAAGTGAGTTGTTAAAGAAAAAAATCGCTCATTAGTTTCTTAAGAATTAATGTGTAATTTATTAAAATTAAAGTTACGGAAGACCCCAATTCATGAAAAGGTCTTAGAGAAATCAGAAATACAAGAAACATACCTAAATATAATAAAGGCAATTTACAGCAACCTAACAGCCACCATCAAATTAAACAGAGAGAAACTCAAAGCGATTCCACTAAAATCAGGAACAAGACAAGGCTGTCTACTCTCCCCATATTTATTCAAAATAGTACTTGAAGTTCTAGCTAGAGCAATAAGACAACAAAAGGAGATCAAGGGGATACAAATTAGAAAGGAAGAAGTCAAACTTCCACTATTTGCAGATGATATGATAGTATACATAAGTGACCCCAAAAATTCTACCAGGAAACTCCTACAGCTGATAAACTCCTTCAGTAAAGTGGCAGGATACAAGATCAACTCAAAAAAGTCAGTAGCCCTCCTAGACACAAATAATAAAAGTGCTGAGAAAGCAGTCAGAGAAACATCACCTTTTACAATAGCCACAAATAATATAAAATACCTTGGGTAACACTAACTAAACAAGTGAAGGACCTGTATGATAAGAACTTTAAGTCTCTGAAGAAAGAAATTGAAGAAGATATCAGAAAATGGAAAGATCTTCCCATGCTCATGGATAGGCAGGATTAACATAGTAAAAATGGCAATTTTACCAAAAGCAATCTACAGATTGAACACAATCCCCATCAAAATCCCAACACAATTCTTCACAGACTTAGAAAGAACAATACTCAACTTCATATGGAAAAACAAAAAACCTAGGATAGCTAAAAGAATCCTGTATAATAAAGCAACCTCTGGAGGCATCACCATACCTGACCTCAAGCGCTACTATAGAGCTATAGTAAAGAAAACAAACAAACAAAAAAAACCAGCCTGGTCTGGCATAAAAACCAACATGTGGACCAATGGAATTGAATTGAAGACCGTGACATTAATCCACACACATACAAACACCTGATTTTTGAAAAGAAGCCAAAACTATACACAATGGAAAAAAGAAAGTATCTTCAACAAATGATACTGGCATAACTGGATGTCAACATGTAAAAGATTACAAATAGAGCTATATCTGCCACCATGCACAAAAC